>NW_027480689.1:300000-465920 GCF_051401765.1 Calliopsis andreniformis | reverse complement strand
GGCGTTGCTCCACCAGATCGAATAGTTAGTTCCTTAGAAGTCAACGCCAGAGGCATAAAACACAATATAAATACAACAGCGTTTCCATCGTATAAAACGAATAATTGCAAGCAGTGTGAAAGTTATGGTCATTTCTACATTCCGAGCAACCTAGACTTCACTCTAGGGCGTTGCTCCACCTGATCGAATAGTTAGGTTCTTAGAAGTAAACGCCAGAAGTATAACATACGATATAAATACAACAGCTTTTCCATCGTATAAAAGGATTAATTGCAACCAGTATGAAAGTGATGGTCATTTCTCTTTCCGGGCAACCTCGGCTTCACTCTAGGGCGTTGCTCCAACAGATTGAATAGTTAGGGTCTTAGAAGTCAACGCCCGAACCATAAAATGCAATAAAAATACAACAGTGTTTCCATCATATAACAGGAATAATTGCAACCAGTTTGAAAGTGATGGCCAATCCTACGTTCCGGGCAACCTAGGTTTCACTCCAGGGCGTTGCTCCACCAGACTGAATAGTTACGGCCTAAGAAGTCAACGCCAGAAGCATAAAAAACGATATAAATACAACAGCTTTTCCATCGTATAAAACGAATAATTGCAACCAGTGTGAAAGTAATGGTCATTTCTACGTTCCGAGCACCCTAGGCGTCACTCTAGGGCGTTGCTCCACCACATCTAATAGCTACGGCCTTAGAAGCCAACGCCAGGGGCATAAAATACAATATAAATACAACAGCGTTTCCATCGTTTAAAACGAATAATTGCAAGCAGTGTGAAAGTTATGGTCATTTCTACATTCCGAGCAACATAGGCTTCACTCTCGGGCGTTGCTCCACCTGATCGAATAGTTAGGTCCTTAGAAGTAAACGCCAGAAGCATAAAATACGATATAAATACAACAGCTTTTCCATCGTATAGAAGGATTAATTGCAACCCGTTTGAAGGTGATGGTCATTTCTCCTTTCCGGGCAACCTCGGCTTCACTCTAGGGCGTTGCTCCACTAGATCGAACAGCTAGGGCCTCAGAAGTCAACGCCAGAAGCATAAAATACAATATAAATACAACAGTTTTCCATCGTATAAAACGAATAATTGCAACCAGTATGAAACTTATGGTCATTTCTACTTTCCGAGCAACCTAGGCTTCACCCTAGGGCGTTGCTCCAACAGACTGAATAGTTAGGGTCTTAGAAGTCAACGCCCGAACCATAAAATGCAAAAAAAATACAACAGCGCTTCCATCATATAACAGGAATAATTGCAACCAGTTTGAAATTGATGGCCAATTCTACGTTCCGGGCAACCTAGGTTTCACTCCAGGGCGTTGCTCCACCAGACCGAATAGTTACGGCCTAAGAAGTCAACGGCAGAAGCATAAAAAACGATAAAAATAAAACAGCTTTTCCGTCGTATAAAATGAATAATTGCAACCAGTGTGAAAGTAATGGTCATTTCTACGTTCCGAGCACCCTAGGCGTCACTCTAGGGCGTTGCACAACCACATCTAATTGCTACGGCCTTAGAAGTCAACGCCAGAGGCATAAAATACAATATAAATACAACAGCATTTCCATCGTATAAAACGAATAATTGCAACCAGTGTGAAAGTCATGGTCATTTCTACATTCCGAGCAACCTAGGCTTCACTCTAGGGCGTTGCACCACCAGATCGAATAGTTAGTGCCTTAGAAGTCAACGCCAGAAGCATAAAATACAATTTAAATACAACAGTTTTTCCATCGTATAAAACGAATAATTGCAACCAGTATGAAACTTATGGTCATTTCTTCTTTCCGAGCAACCTAGGCTTCACTCTAGGGCGTTGCTCCAACAGATTGAATGGTTAGGGCCTAAGAAGTCAACGCCCGAACCATAAAATGCAAAAAAAATACAACAGTGTTTCCATCATATATCAGGAATAACTGCAACCAGTTTGAGAGTGATGTCCAATTCTACGTTCCGGGCAACCTAGGCTTCACTCTAGGGCGTTGCTCCACCAGATCGAATAGTTAGTGCCTTAGAAGTCAACGCCAGAAGCATAAAATACAATATAAATACATCCGTTCTTCCATCGTATAAAACGAATAAATGCAACCAGTATGAAACATATGGTCATTTCTACTTTCCGAGCAACCTACGCTTCACCCTAGGGCGTTGTTACAACAGATTGAATAGTTAGGACCTTAGAAGTCAACGCCCGAACCATAAAATGCAAAAAAAATACAACAGTGTTTCCATCATATAACAGGAATAATTGCAACCAGTTTGAAAGTAATGGCCAATTCTGCGTTCCGGGCAACCTAGGCTTCGCTCTAGGGCGTTGCTCCACCAGATCGAATAGATAGTGCCTTAGAAGTCAACGCCAGAAGCATAAAATACAATATAAACACAACAGTGTTTCCATCATATAACAGGAATAATTGCAACCAGTTTGAAAGTGATGGCCAATTCTACGTTCCGTGCAACCTAGGTTTCACTCCAGGGAGTTGCTCCACCAGACCGAATAGTTACGGCCTAAGAAGTCAACGCCAGAAGCATAAAAAACGATATAAATACAACAGCTTTTCCATCGTATAAAACGAATAATTGCAACCAGTGTGAAAGTAATGGTCATTTCTACGTCCCGAGCACTCTAGTCGCCACTCTAGGGCGTTGCTCCACCAGATCGAATAGTTAGGTCCTTAGAAGTCAACGCCAGAGGCATAAAACACAATATAAATACAACAGCGTTTCCATCGTATAAAACGAATAATTGCAAGCAGTGTGAAAGTTAAGGTCATTTCTACATTCCGAGCAACCTAGGCTTCACTCTAGGGCGTTGCTCCACCTGATCGAATAGTTAGGTTCTTAGAAGTAAACGCCAGAAGTATAACATACGATATAAATACAACAGCTTTTCCATCGTATAAAAGGATTAATTGCAACCAGTATGAAAGTGATGGTCATTTCTCTTTCCGGGCAACCTCGGCTTCACTCTAGGGCGTTGCTCCAACAGATTGAATAGTTAGGGTATTAGAAGTCAACGCCCGAACCATAAAATGCAATAAAAATACAACAGTGTTTCCATCATATAACAGGAATAATTGCAACCAGTTTGAAAGTGATGGCCAATTCTACGTTCCGCGCAACCTAGGTTTCACTCCAGGGCGTTGCTCCACCAGACCGAATAGTTACGGCCTAAGAAGTCAACGCCAGAAGCATAAAAAACGATATAAATACAACAGCTTTTCCATCGTATAAAACGAATAATTGCAACCAGTGTGAAAGTAATGGTCATTTCTACGTTCCGAGCACCCTAGGCGTCACTCTAGGGCCTTGCTCCACCACATCTAATAGCTACGGCCTTAGAAGTCAACGCCAGAGGCATAAAATACAATATAAATACAACAGCATTTCCATCGTATAAAACGAATAATTGCAACCAGTGTGAAAGTTATGGTCATTTCTACATTCCGAGCAACCTAGGCTTCACTCTAGGGCGTTGCTCCACCAGATCGAATAGTTAGGTCCTTAGAAGTCAACGCCCGAAGCATAAAATGCAATAAAAATACAACAGTGTTTCCATCATATAACAGGAATAATTGCAACCAGTTTGAAAGTGATGGCCAATTCTACGTTCCGGGCAACCTAGGCTTCACTCTAGGGCGTTGCTCCACCAAATCGAATAGTTAGTGCCTTAGAAGTCAACGCCAGAAGCATAAAATACAATATAAACACAACAGTGTTTCCATCATATAACAGGAATAATTGCAACCAGTTTGAAAGTGATGGCCAATTCTACGTTCCGGGCAACCTAGGTTTCACTCCAGGGCGTTGCTCCACCAGACCGAATAGTTACAGCCTAAGAAGTCAACGCCTGAAGCATAAAAAACGATATAAATACAACAGCTTTTCCATCGTATAAAACGAATAATTGCAACCAGTGTGAAAGTAATGGTCATTTCTACGTCCCGAGCACTCTAGTCGCCACTCTAGGGCGTTGCTCCACCAGATCGAATAGTTAGGTCCTTAGAAGTCAACGCCAGAGGCATAAAACACAATATAAATACAACAGCGTTTCCATCGTATAAAACGAATAATTGCAAGCAGTGTGAAAGTTATGGTCATTTCTACATTCCGAGCAACCTAGGCTTCACTCTAGGGCGTTGCTCCACCTGATCGAATAGTTAGGTTCTTAGAAGTAAACGCCAGAAGTATAACATACGATATAAATACAACAGCTTTTCCATCGTATAAAAGGATTAATTGCAACCAGTATGAAAGTGATGGTCATTTCTCTTTCCGGGCAACCTCGGCTTCACTCTAGGGCGTTGCTCCAACAGATTGAATAGTTAGGGTCTTAGAAGTCAACGCCCGAACCATAAAATGCAATAAAAATACAACAGTGTTTCCATCATATAACAGGAATAATTGCAACCAGTTTGAAAGTGATGGCCAATCCTACGTTCCGGGCAACCTAGGTTTCACTCCAGGGCGTTGCTCCACCAGACTGAATAGTTACGGCCTAAGAAGTCAACGCCAGAAGCATAAAAAACGATATAAATACAACAGCTTTTCCATCGTATAAAACGAATAATTGCAACCAGTGTGAAAGTAATGGTCATTTCTACGTTCCGAGCACCCTAGGCGTCACTCTAGGGCGTTGCTCCACCACATCTAATAGCTACTGCCTTAGAAGCCAACGCCAGGGGCATAAAATACAATATAAATACAACAGCGTTTCCATCGTTTAAAACGAATAATTGCAAGCAGTGTGAAAGTTATGGTCATTTCTACATTCCGAGCAACATAGGCTTCACTCTCGGGCGTTGCTCCACCTGATCGAATAGTTAGGTCCTTAGAAGTAAACGCCAGAAGCATAAAATACGATATAAATACAACAGCTTTTCCATCGTATAGAAGGATTAATTGCAACCCGTTTGAAGGTGATGGTCATTTCTCCTTTCCGGGCAACCTCGGCTTCACTCTAGGGCGTTGCTCCACTAGATCGAACAGCTAGGGCCTCAGAAGTCAACGCCAGAAGCATAAAATACAATATAAATACAACAGTTTTCCATCGTATAAAACGAATAATTGCAACCAGTATGAAACTTATGGTCATTTCTACTTTCCGAGCAACCTAGGCTTCACCCTAGGGCGTTGCTCCAACAGACTGAATAGTTAGGGTCTTAGAAGTCAACGCCCGAACCATAAAATGCAAAAAAAATACAACAGCGCTTCCATCATTTAACAGGAATAATTGCAACCAGTTTGAAATTGATGGCCAATTCTACGTTCCGGGCAACCTAGGTTTCACTCCAGGGCGTTGCTCCACCAGACCGAATAGTTACGGCCTAAGAAGTCAACGGCAGAAGCATAAAAAACGATAAAAATAAAACAGCTTTTCCGTCGTATAAAATGAATAATTGCAACCAGTGTGAAAGTAATGGTCATTTCTACGTTCCGAGCACCCTAGGCGTCACTCTAGGGCGTTGCACCACCACATCTAATTGCTACGGCCTTAGAAGTCAACGCCAGAGGCATAAAATACAATATAAATACAACAGCATTTCCATCGTATAATACGAATAATTGCAACCAGTGTGAAAGTCATGGTCATTTCTACATTCCGAGCAACCTAGGCTTCACTCTAGGGCGTTGCACCACCAGATCGAATAGTTAGTGCCTTAGAAGTCAACGCCAGAAGCATAAAATACAATTTAAATACAACAGTTTTTCCATCGTATAAAACGAATAATTGCAACCAGTATGAAACTTATGGTCATTTCTTCTTTCCGAGCAACCTAGGCTTCACTCTAGGGCGTTGCTCCAACAGATTGAATGGTTAGGGCCTAAGAAGTCAACGCCCGAACCATAAAATGCAAAAAAAATACAACAGTGTTTCCATCATATATCAGGAATAACTGCAACCAGTTTGAGAGTGATGTCCAATTCTACGTTCCGGGCAACCTAGGCTTCACTCTAGGGCGTTGCTCCACCAGATCGAATAGTTAGGGCCTTAGAAGTCAACGCCAGAGTCATAAAATACGATATAAATACAACAGTTTTTCCATCGTATAAAAGGATTAATTGCAACCAATTTGAAAGTGATGGTCTTTTCTCCTTTGCGGGCAACCTCGGCTTGACTCTGGGGCGTTGCTCCACTAGATCTAACAGCTAGGGCCTTAGAAGTAAACGCCAGAAGCATAAAATACGATATAAATACAACAGCTTTTCCATCATATAAAAGGATTAATTGCAACCAGTTTGAAAGTGATGGTCATTTCTCCTTTCCGGGCAACCTCGGCTTCACTCTAGGGCGTTGCTCCACTATATCGAACAGCTAGGGCCTTAGAAGTCAACGCCAGAAGCATAAAATACAATATAAATACAACAGCTCTTCCGTCGTATAAAACGAATAATTGCAACCAGTATGAAACTTATGGTCCTTTCTACTTTCCGAGCAACCTAGGCTTCACCCTACGGCGTTGCTCCAACAGATTGAATAGTTAGGGCCTTAGAAGTCAACGGCCGAAGCATAAAATGCAATAAAAATACAACAGTGTATTCATCATATAACAGGAATAATTGGAACCAGTTTGAAAGTGATGGCCAATTCTACGTTCCGGGCAACCTAGGCTTCGCTCTAGGGCGTTGCTCCACCAGATCGAATAGTTAGTGCCTTAGAAGTCAACGCCAGAAGCATAAAATACAATATAAAAACAACAGCTTTTCCATCGTATAAAACGAATAATTGCAACCAGTATGAAACTTATGGACATTTCTACTTTCCGAGCAACCTAGGCTTCACCATAGGGCGTTGCTCCAACAGGTTGAATAGTTAGGGCCTTAGAAGTCAACGCCCGAACCATAAAATGCAAAAAAAAATACAACAGTGTTTCCATCATATATCAGGAATAATTGCAACCAGTTTGAAAGTGATGGCCAATTCTACGTTCCAGGCAATCTAGGCTTCACGCTAGGGCGTTGTTCCACCAGATCGAATAGTTACGGCCTAAGAAGTCAACGCCAGAAGCATAAAAAACGATATAAATACAACAGCTTTTCCATCGTATAAAACGAATAAATGCAACCAGTGTGAAGGTAATGGTCATTTCTACGTTCCGAGCACCCTAGGCGTCACTCTAGGGCGTTGCTCCACCACATCTAATAGCTACGGCCTTAGAAGTCAACGCCTGAGGCATAAAATACAATATAAATACAACAGCGTTTCCATCGTATAAAACGAATAATTGCAAGCAGTGTGAAAGTTATGGTCATTTCTACATTCCGAGCAACCTAGGCTTCACTCTAGGGCGTTGCTCCACCAGATCGAATAGTTAGGTCCATAGAAGTAAACGCCAGAAGCATAAAATACGATATAAATACAACAGCTTTTCCATCGTATAAAAGGATTAATTGCAACCAGTTTGAAAGTCATGGTCATTTCTCCTTTCCGGGCAACCTCAGTTTCACTCTAGGGCGATGCTCCACTAGATCGAACAGCTAGGGCCTTAGAAGTCAACGCCAGAAGCATAAAATACAATATAAATACAACTGTCTTTCCATCGTATAAAACGAATAATTGCAACCAGTATGAAACTTATGGTCATTTCTACTTTCCGAGCAACCTAGGCTTCACCCTAGGGCGTTGCCCTACAGATTGAATAGTTAGGGCCTTAGAAGCCAACGCCCGCACCATAAAATGCAAAAAAAATACAACAGTGCTTCCATCATATATCAGGAATAATTGCAACCAGTTTGAAAGTGATGGCCAATTCTACGTTCCGGGCAACCTAGGTTTCACTCCAGCGCGTTGCTCCACCAGACCGAATAGTTACGGCCTAGGAAGTCAACGCCAGAAGCATAAAGTACGATATAAATACAACAGCTTTTCCATCGTATAAAACGAATAATTGCAACCAGTATGAAACTTATGGTCATTTCTACTTTCCGAGAAAGCTAGGCTTCACCCTAGGGCGTTGCTCCAACAGATTGAATAGTTAGGGCCTTAGAAGCCAACGCCCGAAGCACAAAATGCAATAAAAATACAACAGTGTATCCACCATATAACAGGAATAATTGCAACCAGTTTGAAAGTTATGGCCAATTCTACGTTCCGCGCAACCTAGGCTTCACGCTAGGGCGTTGCTCCACCAGATCGAATAGTTAGTGCCTTAGAAGTCAACGCCAGAAGCATAAAATACAATATAAATACAACAGTTTTTCCATCGTATAAAACGAATGATTGCAACCAGTTTGAAAGTGATGGCCAAGTCTACCTTCCGGGCAACCTAGGCTTCACTGTACGGTGTTGCTCCACTAGATCGAACAGCTAGGGCCTTAGAAGTCAACGCCAGAAGCATAAAATACAATATAAATACAACAGCTTTTCCATCGTATAAAACGAATAATTGCAACCAGAATGAAACTTATGGTCCTTTCTACTTTCCGAGCAACCTAGGCTTCACCCTAGGGCGTTGCTCCAACAGATTGAATAGTTAGGGCCTTAGAAGTCATCGCCCGAATCATAAAATGCAAAAAAAATACAACAGTGTTTCCATCATATAACAGGAATAATTGCAACCAGTTTGAAAGTGATGGCCAATTCTACGTTCCGGGCAACCTAGGCTTCACTCTATTGCGTTGCTCCACCAGATCGAATAGTTAGTGCCTTAGAAGTCAACGCGAGAAGCATAAAATACAATACAAATACAACAGTTTTTCCATCGTATAAAACGAATAATTGCAACCAGTATGAAACTTATGGACATTTCTACTTTCCGAGCAACCCAGGCTTCACCCTAGGTCGTTGCTCCAACAGGCTGAATAGTTAGGGCCTTAGAAGTCAATGCCGGAAGCATAAAATGCAATAAAAATACAACAGTGTATCCATCATATAACAGGAATAATTGCAACCAGTTTGAAAGTGATGGCCAATTCTACGTTCCGGGCAACCTAGGCTTCACTCTAGGGCGTTGCTCCACCAGATCGAATAGTTAGTGCCTTAGAAGTCAACGCCAGAAGCATAAAATACAATATAAATACAACAGTTTTACCATCGTATAAAACGAATAACTGCAACCAGTATGAAACTTATGGTCATTTCTACTTTCCGAGCAACCTAGGCTTCACCCTAGGGCGTTGCTCCACCACATCTAATAGCTACGGCCTTAGAAGTCAACGCCAGAGTCATAAAGTACAATACAAATACAACAGCGATTCATTCGTATAAAACGAATAATTGCAACCAGTGTGAAAGTTATGGTCATTTCTACATTCCGAGCAACCTAGGATTCACTCTAGGGCGTTGCTCCACCAGATCGTATAGTTAGGTCCTTAGAAGTAAACGCCAGAAGCATAAAATACGATATAAATACAACAGCGTTGCCATCGTATATAAGGATTAATTGCAACCAATTTGAAAGTGATGGTCATTTCTCATTTCCGGCCAACCTAGGCTTCACTCTAGGGCGTTGCTCCACCAGATCGAATAGATAGTGCCTTAGAAGTCAACGCCAGAAGCATAAAATACAATATAAATACAACAGTTTTTCCATCGTATAAAACGAATAATTGCAACCAGTATGAAACTTATGGTCATCTCTACTTTCCGAGCAACCTAGGCCTCACCCTAGGGCGGTGCTCCAACAGATTGAATAGTTAGGGCCTTCGAAGTCAACGCCCGAACCATAAAATGCAAAAAAAATACAACAGTGTTTCCATCATATATAAGGAATAATTGCAACCAGCTTGAAAGTGATGGCCAATTCTATGTTCCGGGCAACCTAGGTTTCACTCCAGGGCGTTGCTCCACCAGACCGAATAGTTACGGCCTAAGAAGTCAACGCCAGAAGCATAAAAAACGATATAAATACAACAGCTTTTCCATCGTATAAAACGAATAATTGCAACCAGTGTGAAGGTAATGGTCATTTCTACGTTCCGAGCACCCTAGGCGTCACTCTAGGGCGTTGCTCCACCACATCTAATAGCTACGGCCTTAGAAGTCAACGCCAGAGGCATAAAACACAATATACATACAACTGCGTTTCCATCGTATAAAACGAATAATTGCAACCAGTGTGAAAGTTATGGTCATTTCTACATTCCGAGCAACCTAGGCTACACTCTAGGGCGTTGCTCCACCAGATCGAATAGTTAGGTCCATAGAAGTAAACGCCAGAAGCATAAAATACGATATAAATAAAACAGCTTTTCCATCGTATAAAAGGATTAATTGCAACCAGTTTGAAAGTGATGGTCATTTCTCCTTTCCGGGCAACCTCGACTTCACTCTAGGGCGTTGCGCCACTAGATCGAACAGCTAGGGCCTTAGAAGTCAACGCCAGAAGCATAAAATACAATATAAATACAACAGTTTTTCCATCGTATAAAACGAATAATTGCAACCAGTATGAAACTTATGGTCATTTCTACTTCCCGAGCAACCTAGGCTTCACCCTAGGGCGTTGCTCCAACAGATTGAATAGTTAGGGCCTTAGAAGTCAATGCCCGAAGCATAAAATGCAGTAAAAATACAACAGTTTTTCCATCATATAACAGGAACAATTGACACCAGTTTGAAAGTGATGGTCATTTCTACGTTCCGGGCAACATAGGCTTCACTCTAGGGCGTTGCTCCACTAGATCGAATAGTTAGTACCTTAGAAGTCAACGCCAGATGTATAAAATACAATATAAATACAACAGTTTTTCCATCGTATAAAACGAATAATTGCAACCAGTATGAAACTTATGGTCATTTCTACTTTCCGAGCAAGCTAGGCTTCACCCTAGGGCGTTGCTCCAACAGATTGAATAGTTAGGGCCTTAGAAGCCAACGCCCGAAGCACAAAATGCAATAAAAATACAACAGTGTATCCATCATATAACAGGAATAATTGCAACCAGTTTGAATGTGATGGCCAATTCTACGTTCCGGGCAACCTAGGCTTCACTCTAGGGCGTTGCTCCACCAGATCGAATAGTTAGTGCCTTAGAAGTCAACGCCAGAAGCATAAAATACAATATAAATACAACAGTTTTTCCATCGTATAAAACGAATAATTGCAGCCAGTATGAAACTTATGGTCATTTCTACTTTCCGAGCAACCTAGGCTTCACCCTAGGGCGTTGCTCCAACAGATTGAATAGTTAGGGCCTTAGAAGTCAACGCCCGAACCATAAAATGCAATAAAAATACAACAGTGTATCCACCATATAACAGGAATAATTGCAACCAGTTTGAAAGTTATGGCCAATTCTACGTTCCGCGCAACCTAGGCTTCACGCTAGGGCGTTGCTCCACCAGATCGAATAGTTAGTGCCTTAGAAGTCAACGCCAGAAGCATAAAATACAATATAAATACAACAGCTTTTCCATCGTATAAAACGAATAATTGCAACCAGAATGAAACTTATGGTCCTTTCTACTTTCCGAGCAACCTAGGCTTCACCCTAGGGCGTTGCTCCAACAGATTGAATAGTTAGGGCCTTAGAAGTCATCGCCCGAACCATAAAATGCAAAAAAAATACAACAGTGTTTCCATCATATAACAGGAATAATTGCAACCAGATTGAAAGTGATGGCCAATTCTACGTTCCGGGCAACCTAGGCTTCACTCTATTGCGTTGCTCCACCAGATCGAATAGTTAGTGCCTTAGAAGTCAACGCCAGAAGCATAAAATACAATACAAATACAACAGTTTTTCCATCGTATAAAACGAATAATTGCAACCAGTATGAAACTTATGGACATTTCTACTTTCCGAGCAACCCAGGCTTCACCCTAGGTCGTTGCTCCAACAGGCTGAATAGTTAGGGCCTTAGAAGTCAACGCCCGAAGCATAAAATGCAATAAAAATACAACAGTGTATCCATCATATAACAGGAATAATTGCAACCAGTTTGAAAGTGATGGCCAATTCTACGTTCCGGGCAACCTAGGCTTCACTCTAGGGCGTTGCTCCACCAGATCGAATAGTTAGTGCCTTAGAAGTCAACGCCAGAAGCATAAAATACAATATAAATACAACAGTTTTTCCATCGTATAAAACGAATAACTGCAACCAGTATGAAACTTATGGTCATTTTTACTTTCCGAGCAACCTAGGCTTCACCCTAGGGCGTTGCTCCACCACATCTAATAGCTACGGCCTTAGAAGTCAACGCCGAAGTCATAAAGTACAATACAAATACAACAGCGATTCATTCGTATAAAACGAATAATTGCAACCAGTGTGAAAGTTATGGTCATTTCTACATTCCGAGCAACCTAGGATTCACTCTAGGGCGTTGCTCCACCAGATCGTATAGTTAGGTCCTTAGAAGTAAACGCCAGAAGCATAAAATACGATATAAATACAACAGCGTTGCCATCGTATATAAGGATTAATTGCAACCAATTTGAAAGTGATGGTCATTTCTCATTTCCGGCCAACCTAGGCTTCACTCTAGGGCGTTGCTCCACCAGATCGAATAGATTGTGCCTTAGAAGTCAACGCCAGAAGCATAAAATACAATATAAATGCAACAGTTTTTCCATCGTATAAAACGAATAATTGCAACCAGTATGAAACTTATGGTCATCTCTACTTTCCGAGCAACCTAGGCCTCACCCTAGGGCGGTGCTCCAACAGATTGAATAGTTAGGGCCTTCGAAGTCAACGCCCGAACCATAAAATGCAAAAAAAATACAACAGTGTTTCCATCATATATAAGGAATAATTGCAACCAGCTTGAAAGTGATGGCCAATTCTATGTTCCGGGCAACCTAGGTTTCACTCCAGGGCGTTGCTCCACCAGACCGAATAGTTACGGCCTAAGAAGTCAACGCCAGAAGCATAAAAAACGATATAAATACAACAGCTTTTCCATCGCATAAAACGAATAATTGCAACCAGTGTGAAGGTAATGGTCATTTCTACGTTCCGAGCACCCTAGGCGTCACTCTAGGGCGTTGCTCCACCACATCTAATAGCTACGGCCTTAGAAGTCAACGCCAGAGGCATAAAACACAATATACCTACAACTGCGTTTCCATCGTATAAAACGAATAATTGCAACCAGTGTGAAAGTTATGGTCATTTCTACATTCCGAGCAACCTAGGCTACACTCTAGGGCGTTGCTCCAACAGATCGAATAGTTGGGTCCATAGAAGTAAACGCCAGAAGCATAAAATACGATATAAATACAACAGCTTTTCCATCGTATAAAAGGATTAATTGCAACCAGTTTGAAAGTGATGGTCATTTCTCCTTTCCGGGCAACCTCGACTTCACTCTAGGGCGTTGCGCCACTAGATCGAACAGCTAGGGCCTTAGAAGTCAACGCCAGAAGCATAAAATACAATATAAATACAACAGTTTTTCCATCGTATAAAACGAATAATTGCAACCAGTATGAAACTTATGGTCATTTCTACTTCCCGAGCAACCTAGGCTTCACCCTAGGGCGTTGCTCCAACAGATTGAATAGTTAGGGCCTTAGAAGTCAATGCCCGAAGCATAAAATGCAGTAAAAATACAACAGTTTTTCCATCATATAACAGGAACAATTGACACCAGTTTGAAAGTGATGGTCATTTCTACGTTCCGGGCAACATAGGCTTCACTCTAGGGCGTTGCTCCACTAGATCGAATAGTTAGTACCTTAGAAGTCAACGCCAGATGTATAAAATACAATATAAATACAACAGTTTTTCCATCGTATAAAACGAATAATTGCAACCAGTATGAAGCTTATGGTCATTTCTACTTTCCGAGCAGCCTAGGCTTCACCCTAGGGCGTTGCTCCAACGAATTGAATAGTTAGGGCCTTAAAAGTCAACACTCGAACCATAAAATGCAAAAAAGATGCAGCAGTGTTTACATCATATAACAGGTATAATTGCAACCAGTTTGAAATTGATGGCCAATTCTACGTTCCGGGCAACCTAGGCATCACTCTATTGCGTTGCTCGACCAGATCGAATAGTTAGTGCCTTAGAAGTTAACGCCAGAAGCATAAAATACGATATAAATACAACAGCTTTTCCATCATATAAAAAGATTAATTGCAACCAGTTTGAAAGTGATGGCCAATTCTACCTTCCGGGCAACCTAGGCTTCACTCTAGGGCGTTGCTCCACCAGATCGAATAGATAGTGCCTTAGAAGTCAACGCCAGAAGCATAAAATACAATATAAATACAACAGTTTTTCCATCGTATAAAACGAATAATTGCAGCCAGTATGAAACTTATGGTCATTTCTACTTTCCGAGCAACCTAGGCTTCACCCTAGGGCGTTGCTCCAACAGATTGAATAGTTAGGGCCTTAGAAGTCAACGCCCGAACCATAAAATGCAATAAAAATACAACAGTGTATCCACCATATAACAGGAATAATTGCAACCAGTTTGAAAGTTATGGCCAATTCTACGTTCCGCGCAACCTAGGCTTCACGCTAGGGCGTTGCTCCACCAGATCGAATAGTTAGTGCCTTAGAAGTCAACGCCAGAAGCATAAAATACAATATAAATACAACAGTTTTTCCATCGTATAAAACGAATGATTGCAACCAGTTTGAAAGTGATGGCCAAGTCTACCTTCCGGGCAACCTAGGCTTCACTGTACGGTGTTGCTCCACTAGATCGAACAGCTAGGGCCTTAGAAGTCAACGCCAGAAGCATAAAATACAATATAAATACAACAGCTTTTCCATCCTATAAAACGAATAATTGCAACCAGAATGAAACTTATGGTCCTTTCTACTTTCCGAGCAACCTAGGCTTCACCCTAGGGCGTTGCTCCAACAGATTGAATAGTTAGGGCCTTAGAAGTCAACGCCCGAACCATAAAATGCAATAAAAATACAACAGTGTATCCACCATATAACAGGAATAATTGCAACCAGTTTGAAAGTGATGGCCAATTCTACGTTCCGGGCAACCTAGGCTTCACTCTAGGGCGTTGCTCCACCAGATCGAATAGTTAGTGCCTTAGAAGTCAACGCCAGAAGCATAAAATACAATATAAATACAACAGTTTTTCCATCGTATAAAACGAATAACTGCAAGCAGTATGAAACTTATGGTCATTTCTACTTTCCGAGCAACCTAGGCTTCACCCTAGGGCGTTGCTCCACCACATCTAATAGCTACGGCCTTAGAAGTCAACGCCAGAGTCATAAAGTACAATACAAATACAACAGCGATTCATTCGTATAAAACGAATAATTGCAACCAGTATGAAACTTATGGTCATCTCTACTTTCCGAGCAACCTAGGCCTCACCCTAGGGCGGTGCTCCAACAGATTGAATAGTTAGGGCCTTCGAAGTCAACGCCCGAACCATAAAATGCAAAAAAAATACAACAGTGTTTCCATCATATATAAGGAATAATTGCAACCAGCTTGAAAGTGATGGGCAATTCTATGTTCCGGGCAACCTAGGTTTCACTCCAGGGCGTTGCTCCACCAGACCGAATAGTTACGGCCTAAGAAGTCAACGCCAGAAGCATAAAAAACGATATAAATACAACAGCTTTTCCATCGTATAAAACGAATAATTGCAACCAGTGTGAAGGTAATGGTCATTTCTACGTTCCGAGCACCCTAGGCGTCACTCTAGGGCGTTGCTCCACCACATCTAATAGCTACGGCCTTAGAAGTCAACGCCAGAGGCATAAAACACAATATACATACAACTGCGTTTCCATCGTATAAAACGAATAATTGCAACCAGTGTGAAAGTTATGGTCATTTCTACATTCCGAGCAACCTAGGCTACACTCTAGGGCGTTGCTCCACCAGATCGAATAGTTAGGTCCATAGAAGTAAACGCCAGAAGCATAAAATACGATATAAATACAACAGCTTTTCCATCGTATAAAAGGATTAATTGCAACCAGTTTGAAAGTGATGGTCATTTCTCCTTTCCGGGCAACCTCGACTTCACTCTAGGGCGTTGCGCCACTAGATCGAACAGCTAGGGCCTTAGAAGTCAACGCCAGAAGCATAAAATACAATATAAATACAACAGTTTTTCCATCGTATAAAAAGAATAATTGCAACCAGTATGAAACTTATGGTCATTTCTACTTCCCGAGCAACCTAGGCTTCACCCTAGGGCGTTGCTCCAACAGATTGAATAGTTAGGGCCTTAGAAGTCAATGCCCGAAGCATACAATGCAGTAAAAATACAACAGTTTTTCCATCATATAACAGGAATAATTGACACCAGTTTGAAAGTGATGGTCATTTCTACGTTCCGGGCAACATAGGCTTCACTCTAGGGCGTTGCTCCACCAGATCGAATAGTTAGTGCCTTAGAAGTCAACGCCAGATGCATAAAATACGATATAAATACAACAGCTTTTCCATCATATAAAAAGATTAATTGCAACCAGTTTGAAAGTGATGGCCAATTCTACCTTCCGGGCAACCTAGGCTTCACTCTAGGGCGTTGCTCCACCAGATCGAATAGATAGTGCCTTAGAAGTCAACGCCAGAAGCATAAAATACAATATAAATACAACAGTTTTTCCATCGTATAAAACGAATAATTGCAACCAGTATGAAACTTATGGTCATTTCTACTTTCCGAGGAACCTAGGCTTCACCCTAGATCGTTGCTCCAACAGATTGAATAGTTAGGGTCTTAGAAGTCACCGCCCGAACCATAAAATGCAAAAAAAATACAACAGTGTTTCCATCATATATCAGGAATAATTGCAACCAGTTTGAAAGTGATGGCCAATTCTACGTTCCGGGCAACCTAGGTTTCACTAAAGGGCGTTGCTCCACCAGACCGAATGGTTACGGCCTAAGAAGTCAACGCCAGAAGCATAAAATACAATATACATACAACAGTTTTTCCATCGTATAAAACGAATAACTGCAACCAGTATGAAACTTATGGTCATTTCTACTTTCCGAGCAACCTAGGCTTCACCCTAGGGCGTTGCTCCACCACATCTAATAGCTACGGCCTTAGAAGTCAACGCCAGAGGCATAAAGTACAATACAAATACCACAGCGATTCATTCGTATAAAACGAATAATTGCAACCAGTGTGAAAGTTATGGTCATTTCTACATTCCGAGCAACCTAGGATTCACTCTAGGGCGTTGCTCCACCAGATCGTATAGTTAGGTCCTTAGAAGTAAACGCCAGAAGCATAAAATACGATATAAATACAACAGCGTTTCCATCGTATAAAAGGATTAATTGCAACCAATTTGAAAGTGATGGTCATTTCTCCTTTCCGGGCAACCTAGGTTTCACTGTAGGGCGTTGCTCCACCAGATCGAATAGATAGTGCCTTAGAAGTCAACGCCAGAAGCATAAAATACAATATAAATACAACAGTTTTTCCATCGTATAAAACGAATAATTGCAACCAGTATGAAACTTATGGTCATCTCTACTTTCCGAGCAACCTAGGCCTCACCCTAGGGCGGTGCTCCAACAGATTGAATAGTTAGGGCCTTCGAAGTCAACGCCCGAACCATAAAATGCAAAAAAAATACAACAGTGTTTCCATCATATATAAGGAATAATTGCAACCAGCTTGAAAGTGCTGGCCAATTCTATGTTCCGGGCAACCTAGGTTTCACTCCAGGGCGTTGCTCCACCAGACCGAATAGTTACGGCCTAAGAAGTCAACGCCAGAAGCATAAAAAACGATATAAATACAACAGCTTTTCCATCGTATAAAACGAATAATTGCAACCAGTGTGAAGGTAATGGTCATTTCTACGTTCCGAGCACCCTAGGCGTCACTCTAGGGCGTTGCTCCACCACATCTAATAGCTACGGCCTTAGAAGTCAACGCCAGAGGCATAAAACACAATATACATACAACTGCGTTTCCATCGTATAAAACGAATAATTGCAACCAGTGTGAAAGTTATGGTCATTTCTACATTCCGAGCAACCTAGGCTACACTCTAGGGCGTTGCTCCACCAGATCGAATAGTTAGGTCCATAGAAGTAAACGCCAGAAGCATAAAATACGATATAAATACAACAGCTTTTCCATCGTATAAAAGGATTAATTGCAACCAGTTTGAAAGTGATGGTCATTTCTCCTTTCCGGGCAACCTCGACTTCACTCTAGGGCGTTGCGCCACTAGATCGAACAGCTAGGGCCTTAGAAGTCAACGCCAGAAGCATAAAATACAATATAAATACAACAGTTTTTCCATCGTATAAAACGAATAATTGCAACCAGTATGAAACTTATGGTCATTTCTACTTCCCGAGCAACCTAGGCTTCACCCTAGGGCGTTGCTCCAACAGATTGAATAGTTAGGGCCTTAGAAGTCAATGCCCGAAGCATAAAATGCAGTAAAAATACAACAGTTTTTCCATCATATAACAGGAATAATTGACACCAGTTTGAAAGTGATGGTCATTTCTACGTTCCGGGCAACATAGGCTTCACTCTAGGGCGTTGCTCCACCAGATCGAATAGATAGTGCCTTAGAAGTCAACGCCAGAAGCATAAAATACAATACAAATACAACAGTTTTTCCATCGTATAAAACGAATAATTGCAACCAGTATGAAACTTATGGACATTTCTACTTTCCGAGCAACCCAGGCTTCACCCTAGGTCGCTGCTCCAACAGGCTGAATAGTTAGGGCCTTAGAAGTCAACGCCCGAAGCATAAAATGCAATAAAAATACAACAGTGTATCCATCATATAACAGGAATAATTGCAACCAGTTTGAAAGTGATGGCCAATTCTACGTTCCGGGCAACCTAGGCTTCACTCTAGGGCGTTGCTCCACCAGATCGAATAGTTAGTGCCTTAGAAGTCAACGCCAGAAGCATAAAATACAATATAAATACAACAGTCTTTCCATCGTATACAACGAATAACTGCAACCAGTATGAAACTTATGGTCATTTCTACTTTCCGAGCAACCTAGGCTTCACCCTAGGGCGTTGCTCCACCACATCTAATAGCTACGGCCTTAGAAGTCAACGCCAGAGTCATAAAGTACAATACAAATACAACAGCGATTCATTCGTATAAAACGAATAATTGCAACCAGTGTGAAAGTTATGGTCATTTCTACATTCCGAGCAACCTAGGATTCACTCTAGGACGTTGCTCCACCAGATCGTATAGTTAGGTCCTTAGAAGTAAACGCCAGAAGCATAAAATACGATATAAATACAACAGCGTTGCCATCGTATATAAGGATTAATTGCAACCAATTTGAAAGTGATGGTCATTTCTCATTTCCGGCCAACCTAGGCTTCACTCTAGGGCGTTGCTCCACCAGATCGAATAGATAGTGCCTTAGAAGTCAACGCCAGAAGCATAAAATACAATATAAATACAACAGTTTTTCCATCGTATAAAACGAATAATTGCAACCAGTATGAAACTTATGGTCATCTCTACTTTCCGAGCAACCTAGGCCTCACCCTAGGGCGGTGCTCCAACAGATTGAATAGTTAGGGCCTTCGAAGTCAACGCCCGAACCATAAAATGCAAAAAAAATACAACAGTGTTTCCATCATATATAAGGAATAATTGCAACCAGCTTGAAAGTGATGGCCAATTCTATGTTCCGGGCAACCTAGGTTTCACTCCAGGGCGTTGCTCCACCAGACCGAATAGTTACGTCCTAAGAAGTCAACGCCAGAAGCATAAAAAACGATATAAATACAACAGCTTTTCCATCGTATAAAACGAATAATTGCAACCAGTGTGAAGGTAATGGTCATTTCTACGTTCCGAGCACCCTAGGCGTCACTCTAGGGCGTTGCTCCACCACATCTAATAGCTACGGCCTTAGAAGTCAACGCCAGAGGCATAAAACACAATATACATACAACTGCGTTTCCATCGTATAAAACGAATAATTGCAACCAGTGTGAAAGTTATGGTCATTTCTACATTCCGAGCGACCTAGGCTACACTCTAGGGCGTTGCTCCACCAGATCGAATAGTTAGGTCCATAGAAGTAAACGCCAGAAGCATAAAATACGATATAAATACAACAGCTTTTCCATCGTATAAAAGGATTAATTGCAACCAGTTTGAAAGTGATGGTCATTTCTCCTTTCCGGGCAACCTCGACTTCACTCTAGGGCGTTGCGCCACTAGATCGAACAGCTAGGGCCTTAGAAGTCAACGCCAGAAGCATAAAATACAATATAAATACAACAGTTTTTCCATCGCATAAAACGAATAATTGCAACCAGTATGAAACTTATGGTCATTTCTACTTCCCGAGCAACCTAGGCTTCACCCTAGGGCGTTGCTCCAACAGATTGAATAGTTAGGGCCTTAGAAGTCAATGCCCGAAGCATAAAATGCAGTAAAAATACAACAGTTTTTCCATCATATAACAGGAATAATTGACACCAGTTTGAAAGTGATGGTCATTTCTACGTTCCGGGCAACATAGGCTTCACTCTAGGGCGTTGCTCCACCAGATCGAATAGTTAGTGCCTTAGAAGTCAACGCCAGAAGCATAAAATACGATATAAATACAACAGCTTTTCCATCATATAAAAAGATTAATTGCAACCAGTTTGAAAGTGATGGCCAGTTCTACCTTCCGGGCAACCTAGGCTTCACTCTAGGGCGTTGCTCCACCAGATCGAATAGATAGTGCCTTAGAAGTCAACGCCAGAAGCATAAAATACAATATAAATACAACAGTTTTTCCATCGTATAAAACGAATAATTGCAACCAGTATGAAACTTATGGTCATTTCTACTTTCCGAGGAACCTGGGCTTCACCCTAGATCGTTGCTCCAACAGATTGAATAGTTAGGGTCTTAGAAGTCACCGCCCGAACCATAAAATGCAAAAAAAATACAACAGTGTTTCCATCATATATCAGGAATAATTGCAACCAGTTTGAAAGTGATGGCCAATTCTACGTTCCGGGCAACCTAGGTTTCACTACAGGGCGTTGCTCCACCAGACCGAATAGTTACGGCCTAAGAAGTCAACGCCAGAAGCATAAAATACAATATACATACAACAATTTTTCCATCGTATAAAACGAATAACTGCAAGCAGTATGAAACTTATGGTCATTTCTACTTTCCGAGCAACCTAGGCTTCACCCTAGGGCGTTGCTCCACCACATCTAATAGCTACGGCCTTAGAAGTCAACGCCAGAGGCATAAAGTACAATACAAATACCACAGCGATTCATTCGTATAAAACGAATAATTGCAACCAGTGTGAAAGTTATGGTCATTTCTACATTCCGAGCAACCTAGGATTCACTCTAGGGCGTTGCTCCACCAGATCGTATAGTTAGGTCCTTAGAAGTAAACGCCAGAAGCATAAAATACGATATAAATACAACAGCGTTTCCATCGTATAAAAGGATTAATTGCAACCAATTTGAAAGTGATGGTCATTTCTCCTTTCCGGGCAACCTAGGTTTCACTGTAGGGCGTTGCTCCACCAGATCGAATAGATAGTGCCTTAGAAGTCAACGCCAGAAGCATAAAATACAATATAAATACAACAGTTTTTCCATCGTATAAAACGAATAATTGCAACCAGTATGAAACTTATGGTCATCTCTACTTTCCGAGCAACCTAGGCCTCACCCTAGGGCGGTGCTCCAACAGATTGAATAGTTAGGGCCTTCGAAGTCAACGCCCGAACCATAAAATGCAAAAAAAATGCAACAGAGTTTCCATCATATATAAGGAATAATTGCAACCAGCTTGAAAGTGCTGGCCAATTCTATGTTCCGGGCAACCTAGGTTTCACTCCAGGGCGTTGCTCCACCAGACCGAATAGTTACGGCCTAAGAAGTCAACGCCAGAAGCATAAAAAACGATATAAATACAACAGCTTTTCCATCGTATAAAACGAATAATTGCAACCAGTGTGAAGGTAATGGTCATTTCTACGTTCCGAGCACCCTAGGCGTCACTCTAGGGCGTTGCTCCACCACATCTAATAGCTACGGCCTTAGAAGTCAACGCCAGAGGCATAAAACACAATATACATACAACTGCGTTTCCATCGTATAAAACGAATAATTGCAACCAGTGTGAAAGTTATGGTCATTTCTACATTCCGAGCAACCTAGGCTACACTCTAGGGCGTTGCTCCACCAGATCGAATAGTTAGGTCCATAGAAGTAAACGCCAGAAGCATAAAATACGATATAAATACAACAGCTTTTCCATCGTATAAAAGGATTAATTGCAACCAGTTTGAAAGTGATGGTCATTTCTCCTTTCCGGGCAACCTCGACTTCACTCTAGGGCGTTGCGCCACTAGATCGAACAGCTAGGGCCTTAGAAGTCAACGCCAGAAGCATAAAATACAATATAAATACAACAGTTTTTCCATCGTATAAAACGAATAATTGCAACCAGTATGAAACTTATGGTCATTTCTACTTCCCGAGCAACCTAGGCTTCACCCTAGGGCGTTGCTCCAACAGATTGAATAGTTAGGGCCTTAGAAGTCAATGCCCGAAGCATAAAATGCAGTAAAAATACAACAGTTTTTCCATCATATAACAGGAATAATTGACACCAGTTTGAAAGTGATGGTCATTTCTACGTTCCGGGCAACATAGGCTTCACTCTAGGGCGTTGCTCCACCAGATCGAATAGTTAGTGCCGTAGAAGTCAACGCCAGAAGCATAAAATACGATATAAATACAACAGCTTTTCCATCATATAAAAAGATTAATTGCAACCAGTTTGAAAGTGATGGCCAATTCTACCTTCCGGGCAACCTAGGCTTCACTCTAGGGCGTTGCTCCACCAGATCGAATAGATAGTGCCTTAGAAGTCAACGCCAGAAGCATAAAATACAATATAAATACAACAGTTTTTCCATCGTATAAAACGAATAATTGCAACCAGTATGAAACTTATGGTCATTTCTACTTTCCGAGGAACCTAGGCTTCACCCTAGATCGTTGCTCCAACAGATTGAATAGTTAGGGTCTTAGAAGTCACCGCCCGAACCATAAAATGCAAAAAAAATACAACTGTGTTTCCATCATATATCAGGAATAATTGCAACCAGTTTGAAAGTGATGGCCAATTCTACGTTCCGGGCAACCTAGGTTTCACTACAGGGCGTTGCTCCACCAGACCGAATAGTTACGGCCTAAGAAGTCAACGCCAGAAGCATAAAATACAATATACATACAACAGTTTTTCCATCGTATAAAACGAATAACTGCAACCAGTATGAAACTTATGGTCATTTCTACTTTCCGAGCAACCTAGGCTTCACCCTAGGGCGTTGCTCCACCACATCTAATAGCTACGGCCTTAGAAGTCAACGCCAGAGGCATAAAGTACAATACAAATACAACAGCGATTCATTCGTATAAAACGAATAATTGCAACCAGTGTGAAAGTTATGGTCATTTCTACATTCCGAGCAACCTAGGATTCACTCTAGGGCGTTGCTCCACCAGACCGTATAGTTAGGTCCTTAGAAGTAAACGCCAGAAGCATAAAATACGATATAAATACAACAGCGTTTCCATCGTATAAAAGGATTAATTGCAACCAGTTTGAAAGTGATGGTCATTTCTCCTTTCCGGGCAGCCTAGGCTTCACTTTAGGGCGTTGCTCCACCAGATCGAATAGCTAGTGCCTTAGAAGTCAACGACAGAAGCATAAAATACAATATAAATACAACAGCTTTTCCATCGTATAAAACGAATAATTGCAACCAGTATGAAACTTATGGTCCTTTCTACTTTCCAAGCAACCTAGGCTTCACCCTAGGGCGTTGCTCCAACAGATTGAATAGTTAGGGCCTTAGAAGTCAACGCCCGAACCATAAAATGCAAAAAAAATACAACAGTGTTTCCATCATATAACAGGAATAATTGCAACCAGTTTGAAAGTGATGGCCAATTCTACGTTCCGGGCAACCTAGGCTTCACTCTATTGTGTTGCTCCACCAGATCGAACAGCTAGGGCCTTAGAAGTCAACGCCTGAAGCATAAAATACAATATAAATACAACAGTTTTTCCATCGTATAATACGAATAATTGCAACCAGTATTAAACTTATGGTCATTTCTACTTTCCGAGCAACCTAGGCTTCACCCTAGGGCGTTGCTCCAACAGATTGAATAGTTAGGGTCTTAGAAGTCAACGCCCGAACCATAAAATGCAAAAAAAATACAACAGTGTTTCCATCATATACCAGGAATAATTGCAACCAGTTTGAAAGTGATGGCCAATTCTACGTTCCGGGCAACCTAGGTTTCACTCCAGGGCGTTGCTCCACCAGACCGAATAGTTACGGCCTAAGAAGTCGACGCCAGAAGCATAAAATACGATGTAAATACAACAGCTTTTCCATCGTATAAAACGAATAATTGCAACCAGTATGAAACTTATGGTCATTTCTACTTTCCGAGCATGCTAGGCTTCAGTCTAGGGCGTTGCTCCACCAGATCGAATAGTTAGTGCCTTAGAAGTAAACGCCAGAAGCATAAAATACAATATAAATACAACAGTTTTTCCATCGTATTAAACGTATAATTGCAACCACTATGAAACTTATGGTCATTTCTACTTTCCGAGCAACCTAGGCTTCACCCTAGGGCGTTGCTCCAACAGATTGAATAGTCAGGGCCTTAGAAGTCAACGCCCGAAGCATAGAATGCAATAAAAATACAACAGTGTTTCCATCATATAACAGGAATAATTGCAACCAGTTTGAAAGTGATGGCCAATTCTACGTTCCGGGAAGCCTAGGCTTCACTCTAGGGCGTTGCTCCACCAGATCGAATAGATAGTGCCTTAGAAGTCAACGCCAGAAGCATAAAATACAATATAAATACAACAGTGTTTCCACCATATAACAGGAATAATTGCAACCAGTTTGAAAGTGATTGCCAATTCTACATTCCGGGCAACCTAGGCTTCACTCTAGGGCGTTGCTCCACCAGACCGAATAGTTAGGTCCTTAGAAGTAAACGCCAGAAGCATAAAATACGATATAAATACAACAGCTTTTCCATCGTATAAAACGAATAATTGCAACCAGTATGAAACTTATGGTCATTTCTACTTTCCGAGCAACCTAGGCTTCACCCTAGGGCGTTGCTCCAACAGATTGAATATTTAGGGCCTTAGAAGTCAACGCCCGAACCATAAAATGCAAAAAAAATACAACAGTGTTTCCATCATATAACAGGAATAATTGCAACCAGTTTGAAAGTGATGGCCAATTCTACGTTCCGGGCAACCTAGGTTTCACTCCAGCGCGTTGCTCTACCAGACCGAATAGTTACGGCCTAAGAAGTCAACGCCAGAAGCATAAAATACGATATAAATACAACAGCTTTTCCATCGTATAAAACGAATAATTGCAACCAGTATGAAACTTATGGTCATTTCTACTTTCCGAGCAACCTAGGCTTCACCCTAGGGCGTTGCTCCAACAGATTGAATATTTAGGGCCTTAGAAGTCAACGCCCGAACCATAAAATGCAAAAAAAATACAACAGTGCTTCCATCATATATCAGGAATAATTGCAACCAGTTTGAAAGTGATGGCCAATTCTATGTTCCGGGCAACCTAGGTTTCACTCCAGCGCGTTGCTCCACCAGACCGAATAGTTACGGCCTAAGAAGTCAACGCCAGAAGCATAAAATACGATATAAATACAACAGTTTTTCCATCGTATAAAACGAATAATTGCAGCCAGTATGAAACTTATGGTCATTTCTACTTTCCGAGCAACCTAGGCTTCACCCTAGGGCGTTGCTCCGACAGATTGAATAGTTAGGGCCTTAGAAGTCAACGCCCGAACCATAAAATGCAAAAAAAAATACAACAGTGTTTCCATCATATAACAGGAATAATTGCAACCAGTTTGAAAGTGACGGCCAATTCTACGTTCCGGGCAACCTAGGTTTCACTCCAGGGCGTTGCTCCACCAGACCGAATGGTTACGGCCTAAGAAGTCAACGCCAGAAGCATAAAATACGATATAAATACAACAGCTTTTCCATCGTGTAAAACGAATAATTGCAACCAGTATGAAACTTATGGTCATTTCTACTTTCCGAGCAAGCTAGGCTTCACCCTAGGGCGTTGCTCCACTATATCGAACAGCTAGGGCCTTAGAAGTTAACGCCAGAAGCATAAAATACAATATAAATACAACAGTTTTTCCATCGTATAAAACGAATAACTGCAACCAGTATGAAACTTATGGTCATTTCTACTTTCCGAGCAACCTAGGCTTCACCCTAGGGCGTTGCTCCAACAGGTTGAATAGTTAGGGCCTTAGAAGTCAACGCCCGAACCATAAAAGGCAATAAAAATACAACAGTGTATCCATCATATAACAGGAATAATTGCATCCAGTTTGAAAGTGATGGCCAATTCTACGTTCCGGGCAACCTAGGTTTCACTCGAGGGCGTTGCTCCACCACACCGAATAGTTACGGCCTAAGAAGTCAACGCCAGAAGCATAAAAAACGATATAAATACAACAGCTTTTCCATCGTATAAAACGAATAATTGCAACCAGTGTGAAAGTAATGGGCATTTCTACGTTCCGAGCACCGTAGCCGTCTCTCTAGGGCGTTGCTCCACCACATCTAATAGCTACGGCCTTAGAAGTCAACGCCAGAGGCATAAAATACAGTATAAATACAACAGCGTTTCCATCGTATAAAACGAATAATTGCAACCAGTATGAAACTTATGGACATTTCTACTTTCCGAGCAACCCAGGCTTCACCCTAGGTCGTTGCTCCAACAGACTGAATAGTTAGGGCCTTAGAAGTCAACGCCCGAACCATAAAATGCAAAAAAAATACAACAGTGTTTCCATCATATAACAGGAATAATTGCAACCAGTTTGAAAGTGATGGCAAATTCTACGTTCCGGGCAACCTAGGCTTCACTCTTGGGCGTTGCTACACCAGATCGAGTAGTTAGTGCCTTAGAAGTCAACGCCAGAAGCATAAAATACAATATAAATACAACAGTTTTTCCATCGTATAAAACGTATAATTGCAACCAGTATGAAACTTATGGTCATTTCTTCTTTCCGAGCAACCTAGGCTTCACCCTAGGGCGTTGCTCCAACAGGTTGAATAGTTAGGGCCTTGGAAGTCAACGCCCGAAGCATAAAATGCAATAAAAATACAAAAGTGTTCCCATCATATAACAGGAATAATTGCAACCAGTTTGAAAGTGATGGCCAATTCTACGTTCCGCGCAGCCTAGGCTTCACTCTAGGGCGTTGCTCCACCAGATCGAATAGTTAGTGCCTTAGAAGTCAACGCCAGAAGCGTAAAATACAATATAAATACAACAGTTTTTCCATCGTATAAAACGAATAATTGCAACCAGTTTGAAAGTGATGGCCAATTCTACCTTCCGGGCAACCTAGGCTTCACTCTAGGGCGTTGCTCCACCAGATCGAATAGATAGTGCCTTAGAAGTCAACGCCAGAAGCATAAAATACAATATAAGTACAACAGTTTTTCCATCGTATAAAACGAATAATTGTAACCAGTATGAAACTTATGGTCATTTCTACTTTCCGAGCAACCTAGGCTTCACCCTAGGGCGTTGCTCCAACAGATTGAATAGTTAGGACCTTAGAAGTCAACGCCCGAACCATAAAATGCAAAAAAAAAATACAACAGTGTTTCCATCATATAACAGGAATAATTGCAACCAGTTTGAAAGTGATGGCCAATTCTACGTTCCGGGCAACCTAGGCTTCCCTCTAGGGCGTTGCTCCACCAGATCGAATAGATAGTGCCTTAGAAGTCAACGGCAGAAGCATAAAATACAATATAAATACAACAGCGTTTCCATCCTATAAAACGAATAATTGCAACCAGTGTGAAAGTTATGGTCATTTCTACATTCTGAGCAACCTAGGCTTCACGCTAGGGCGTTGCTCCACCAGATCGAATAGTTAGGTCCTTAGAAGTAAACGCCAGAAGCATAAAATACGATATAAATACAACAGTTTTTCCATCGTATAACAGGAATAATTGCAACCAGTTTGAAAGTGATGGCCAATTCTACGTTCCGGGCAACCTAGGCTTCACTCTGGGGCATTGCTCCACCAGATCGAATAGTTAGTGCCTTAGAAGTCAACGCCAGGAGCATAAAATACAAGATAAATACAACAGCTTTTCCATCGTATAAAACGAATAATTGCAACCAGTATGAAACTTATGGTCCTTTCTACTTTCCGAGCAACCTAGGCTTCACCCTAGGGCGCTGCTCCAACAGATTGAATAGTTAGGGTCTTAGAAGTCAACGCCCGAACCATAAAATGCAAAAAAAAATACAACAGTGTTTCCATCATATAACAGGAATAATTGCAACCAGTTTGAACGTGATGGCCAATTCTACGTTCCGGGCAACCTAGGCTTCACTCTATTGCGTTGCTCCACCAGTTCGAATAGTTAGTGCCTTAGAAGTCAACGCCAGAATCATAAAATACTATATAAATACAACAGTTTTTCCATCGTATAAGACGAATAATTGCAACCAGTATGAAACTTATGGACATTTCTACTTTCCGAGCAACCCAGCCTTCACCCTAGGGCGTTGCTTCAACAGATTGAACAGTTAGGGCCTTAGAAGTCAACGCCCGAACCATAAAATGCAAAAAAAATACAACAGTGTTTCCATCGTATAACAGGAATAATTGCAACCAGTTTGAAAGTGATGGCCAATTCTACGTTCCGGGCAACCTAGGTTTCACTCCAGGGCGTTGCTCCACCAGACCGAATAGTTACGGCCTAAGAAGTCAACGCCAGAATCATAAAATACGATATAAATACAACACCTTTTCCATCGTATAAAAGGATTAATTGCAACCAGTTTGAAAGTGATGGTCATTTCTCCTTTCCGGGCAACCTCGGCTTCACTCTAGGGCGTTGCTCCACTATATCGAAAAGCTAGGGCCTTAGAAGTCAACGCCAGAGGCATAAAATACAATATAAATACAACAGCGTTTCCATCGTATAAAACGAATAATTGCAACCAGTGTGAAAGTTATGGTCATTTCTACATTCTGAGCAACCTAGGCTTCATTCTAGGGCGTTGCTCCACCAGATCGAATAGTTAGGTCCTCAGAAGTAAACGCCAGAAGCATAAAATACGATATAAATACAACAGCTTTTCCATCGTATAAAAGGATTAATTGCCACCAGTTTGAAAGTGATGGTCATTTCTCCTTTCCGGGCAACCTCGGCTTCACTCTAGGGCGTTGCTCCACTATATCGAACAGCTAGGGCCTTAGAAGTCAACGCCAGAAGCATAAAATACAATATAAATACAACAGCTTTTCCATCGTATAAAACGAATAATTGCAACCAGTATGAAACTTATGGTCATTTCTACTTTCCGAGCCACCTAGGCTTCACCCTAGGGCGTTGCTCCAACAGATTGAATAGTTAGGGCCTTAGAAGTGAACGCCCCAAGCATAAAATGCAATAAAAATACAACAGTGTTTCCATCATATAACAGGAATAATTGCAACCAGTTTTAAAGTGATGGCCAATTCTACGTTCCGGGCAGCCTAGGCTTCACTCTAGGGCGTTGCTCCACCAGATCGAATAGTTAGTGCCTTAGAAGTCAACGCCAGAAGCATAAAATACGATATAAATACAACAGCGTTTCCATCGTATAAAAGGATTAATTGCAACCAATTTGAAAGTGATGGTCATTTCTCCTTTCCGGGCAACCTAGGTTACACTGTAGGGCGTTGCTCCACCAGATCGAATAGATAGTGCCTTAGAAGTCAACGCCAGAAGCATAAAATACAATATAAATACAACAGCTTTTCCATCGTATAAAACGAATAATTGCAACCAGTATGAAACTTATGGTCCTTTCTACTTTCCGAGCAACCTAGGCCTCACCCTAGGGCGGTGCTCCAACAGATTGAATAGTTAGGGCCTTAGAAGTCAACGCCCGAACCATAAAATGCAAAAAAAATACAACAGTGTTTCCATCATATAACAGGAATAATTGCAACCAGTTTGAAAGTGGTGGCCAATTCCACGTTCCGGGCAACCTAGGTTTCACTCCAGGGCGTTGCTCCACCAGACCGAATAGTTACGGCCTAAGAAGTCAACGCCAGAAGCATAAAAAACGATATAAATACAACAGCTTTTCCATCGTATAAAACGAATAATTGCAACCAGTGTGAAAGTAATGGTCATTTCACGTTCCGAGCACCCTAGGCGTCACTCTAGGGCGTTGCTCCACCACATCTAATAGCTACGGCCTTAGAAATCAACGCCAGAGGCATAAAATACAATATAAATACAACAGCGTTTCCATCGTATAAAACGAATAATTGCAACCAGTGTGAAGGTTATGGTCATTTCTACATTCTGAGCAACCTAGGCTTCACTCTAGGGCGTTGCTCCACCAGATCGAATAGCTAGGTCCTCAGAAGTAAACACCAGAAGCATAAAATACGATATAAATACAACAGCTTTTCCATCGTATAAAAGGATTAATTGCAACCAGTTTGAAAGTGATGGTCATTTCTCCTTTCCGGGCAACCTCGGCATCACTCTAGGGCGTTGCTCCACTATATCGAACAGCTAGGGCCTTAGAAGTCAACGCCAGAAGCATAAAATACAATATAAATGCAACAGTTTTTCCATCGTATAACAGGAATAATTGCAACCAGTTTGAAAGTGATGGCCAATTCTACGTTCCGGGCAACCTAGGCTTCACTCTGGGGCATTGCTCCACCAGATCGAATAGTTAGTGCCTTAGAAGTCAACGCCAGGAGCATAAAATACAAGATAAATACAACAGTTTTTTTCATCGTATAAAACGAATAATTGCAACCAGTATGAAACTTATGGTCCTTTCTACTTTCCGAGCAACCTAGGCTTCACCCTAGGGCGCTGCTCCAACAGATTGAATAGTTAGGGTCTTAGAAGTCAACGCCCGAACCATAAAATGCAAAAAAAAATACAACAGTGTTTCCATCATATAACAGGAATAATTGCAACCAGTTTGAACGTGATGGCCAATTCTACGTTCCGGGCAACCTAGGCTTCACTCTATTGCGTTGCTCCACCAGTTCGAATAGTTAGTGCCTTAGAAGTCAACGCCAGAATCATAAAATACTATATAAATACAACAGTTTTTCCATCGTATAAGACGAATAATTGCAACCAGTATGAAACTTATGGACATTTCTACTTTCCGAGCAACCCAGCCTTCACCCTAGGGCGTTGCTTCAACAGATTGAACAGTTAGGGCCTTAGAAGTCAACGCCCGAACCATAAAATGCAAAAAAAATACGACAGTGTTTCCATTATATAACAGGAGTAATTGCATCCAGTTTGAAAGTGATGGCCAATACTACGTTCCGGGCAACCTAGGTTTCACTCGAGGGCGTTGCTCCACCACACCGAACAGTTACGGCCTAAGAAGTCAACGCCAGAAGCATAAAAAGCGATATAAATACAACAGCTTTTCCATCGTATAAAACGAATAATTGCAACCAGTGTGAAAGTAATGGTCATTTCTACGTTCCGAGCACCGTAGCCGTCTCTCTAGGGCGCTGCTCCACCACATCTAATAGCTACGGCCTTAGAAGTCAACGCCAGAGGCATAAAATACAATATAAATACAACAGCGTTTCCATCGTATAAAACGAATAATTGCAACCAGTATGAAACCTATGGACATTTCTACTTTTCGAGCAACCCAGGCTTCACCCTAGGTCGCTGCTCCAACAGACTGAATAGTTAGGGCCTTAGAAGTCAACGCCCGAACCATAAAATGCAAAAAAAATACAACAGTGTATCCATCATATAACAGGAATAATTGCAACCAGTTTGGATGTGGTGGCCTATTCTACGTTCCGGGCAACCTAGGCTTCACTCTAGGGCGTTGCTCCACCAGATCGAATAGTTAGTGCCTTAGAAGTCGACGCCAGAAGCATAAAATACAATATAAATACAACAGTTTTTCCATCGTATAAAACGTATATTTGCAACCAGTATGAAACTTATGGTCATTTCTTCTTTCCGAGCAACCTAGGCTTCACCCTAGGGCGTTGCTCCAACAGGTTGAATAGTTAGGGCCTTGGAAGTCAACGCCCGAAGCATAAAATGCAATAAAAATACAACAGTGCTCCCATCATATGACAGGAATAATTGCAACCAGTTTGAAAGTGATGGCCAATTCTACGTTCCGCGCAGCCTAGGCTTCACTCTAGGGCGTTGCTCCACCAGATCGAATAGTTAGTGCCTTAGAAGTCAACGCCAGAAGCGTAAAATACAATATAAATACAACAGTTTTTCCATCGTATAAAACGAATAATTGCAACCAGTTTGAAAGTGATGGCCAATTCTACCTTCCGGGCAACCTAGGCTTCACTCTAGGGCGTTGCTCCACCAGATCGAATAGATAGTGCCTTAGAAGTCAACGCCAGAAACATAAAATACAATATAAGTACAACAGTTTTTCCATCGTATAAAACGAATAATTGTAACCAGTATGAAACTTATGGTCATTTCTACTTTCCGAGCAACCTAGGCTTCACCCTAGGGCGTTGCTCCAACAGATTGAATAGTTAGGACCTTAGAAGTCAACGCCCGAACCATAAAATGCAAAAAAAAAATACAACAGTGTTTCCATCATATAACAGGAATAATTGCAACCAGTTTGAAAGTGATGGCCAATTCTACGTTCCGGGCAACCTAGGCTTCACTCTAGGGCGTTGCTCCACCAGATCGAATAGTTAGGTCCTTAGAAGTAGACGCCAGAAGCATAAAATACGATATAAATACAACAGCGTTTACATCGTATAAAACGAATAATTGCAACCAGTGTGAAAATTATGGTCATTTCTACATTCCGAGCAACCTAGGATCCACTCTAGGGCGTTGCTCCACCAGATCGAATAGTTAGGTCCTTAGAAGTAAACGCCAGAAGCATAAAATACGATATAAATACAACAGCGTTTGCATTGTATAAAACGAATAATTGCAACCAGTGTGAAAGTTGTTGTCATTTCTACATTCCGAGCAACCTAGGATTGACTCTAGGGCGCTGCTGCTCCAGATCGAATAGTTAGGTCCTTAGAAGTAAACGCCAGAAGCATAAAATACGATATAAATACAACAGCTTTTCCATCGTATAAAAGGAATAATTGCAAACAGTGTGAAGGTAATGGTTATTTCTACGTTCCGGGCAAGCTAGGCTTCAGTCTAGGCCGTTGTTCCACCAGATCGAATAGTTAGGGCCTAAGAAGTGAACGCCAGAACCAAAAAATGCAAAAAAAATGCAACAGTGTTTCCATCATATAACATGAATAATTGCGACCAGTTTGAAAGTGATGGCCAATTCTACGTTCCGGGCAACCTAGGCTTCACTCTAGGGCGTTGCTCCACCAGATCGAATAGTTAGTGCCTTAGAAGTCAACGCCAGCAGCATAATATACAAAATAAATACAACAGTATTTCCATCGTATAAAACAAATAATTGCAACCAGTATGCAACTTATGGTCATTTCTACTTTCCGAGCAACCTAGGCTTCACCCTAGGGCGTTGCTCCAACGGATTGAATAGTTAGGGCCTAAGAAGTCAACGCCCGAACCATAAAATGCAAAAAAAATAAAACCGTGTTTCCATCATATAACAGGAATAATTGCAACCAGTTTGAAAGTGATGGCCAATTCTGCGTTTCGGGCAACCTAGGCTTCACTCGAGGGCGTTGATCCATCAGATCGAATAGTTAGGGCCTTAGAAGTCAACGCCAGAAGCATAAAATACAATAAAGATGAAACAGTTATTCCATCGTATAACAGGAATAACTGCAACCAGTGTGAAAGTAAGGGTCATTTCTACGTTCCGAGCATCCTAGGCTTCACTCCAGGGCGTTGTTCAACCAGATCGAATGGTTAGGGCCGAAGGAATCAAGGCCAGAAGCATAATATAGAATATAAATATAACAGTTTTTCCATCGTATAGAACGAATAATAGCAACCAGTGTGAAAGTTATGGTCATTTCTACGTTCCGGGCAACGTAGGCTTTACTCTACGGCGTCGTTCCACCAGATCGTATAGTTAGGGCCTAAGAAGTCAACGCCAGACGCATAAAATATAATATAAATACAACAGTTTTTCCATCGTATAAAACGAGTAATTGCAACCAGTGTGAAAGTTATGGTTATTTCTGCGTTTCGGGCAACCTAGGCTTCACTCGAGGGCGTTGATCCATCAGATCGAATAGCAAGGACCTTAGAAGTCGAAGCCAGAAGCGGAAAATACAATAAAAATGCAACAGTTTTTCCAACGTATAAAGCGAATAATTGTAACCAGTGTGAATGTTATGGTCACTAATACGTTCCGGGTAACCTAGGCTTCACTCTAGGGCGTTGATACACCAGATCCAATAGCTAGGGCCTAACAATTCAACGCCAGAAGCATAAAGTACAATGAAAATACAACAGTTTTTTCATCGTATAAAGCGGATAATTGCAACAAGCGTGAAGGTAATGGTCAGTTCTACGTTCCGGGCAATCTAGGATTCACTCTAGGGCGTTGCTGCACCAGATCGTATAGTTAGGGCCTAAGAAGTCAACGCCTGAAGCTTAAAATACAATATAAATACAACAGCTTTTCCATCGTATAAAACGAATAATTGCAACCAGTGTGAAAGTTATGGTCACTTCTACGTTCCGGTCAACCTTGGCTTCACTCTAGAGCGTTGCTCCGCCAGCTCGAATAGTTAGGGCCTTAGAAGTCAACGCCAGAAGCATAAGAAACAATATAAATACAACAGTTTTACCATCGTATAAAATGAATAATTGCAAACAGTGTGAAAATAATGGTCATTTCTACGTTCCGGGCAACATAGGCTTCACTGTAGGGCGTTGCACCACCAGATCGAATAGTTAGGGCCTTAGAAGTCGACGCCAGAAGCATAAAAGACAATATAAATACAACAACTTTTCCATCGTATAACAGGAATAATTCCAACCAGTTTGATAGTGAGGGTCATTTCTACGTTCCGGGCAACCTAGGCTTCACTCTAGGGCGTTGTTACACCAGATCGAATAGTTAGGGCCTTAGAAGTCAACGCCCGAAGCATAAAATGCAATAAAACTACAAAAGTTTTTCCATCGCATAACAGGAACAATTCCAACCAGTTTGAAAGTGATGGTCATTTCTACGTTCCGGGCAACCAAGGCTTCACTCCTGGGCGTTGCTAAACCAGATCGAATAGATAGGACCTTAGAAGTCAACGCCCGAAGCATAAAGTACACAATAAACAGAACAGATTTTCCATTGTATAAAACGAATAATAGCAACCAGTGTGAAAGTTATGGTCATTTCTACGTTCCGGGCAACCTAGGCGTCACTCTAGGGCGTTGCTCCACCACATCGAATAGCTACGGCCTTAGAAGTCAACGCCAGAAGCATAAAATACAATATAAATACAACAGCATTTCCATCGTATAAAATGAATAATTGCAAACAGTGTGAAAGTAATGGTCATTTCTACATTCCGGGAAACCTGGCCTTCACCCTAGGGCGTGCTTCCACCAGGTCGAATAGTTACGGCCTTAGAACTCAACGCCAGAAGCATAAAATACAATATAAATATAACAACTCTTCCATCGTATAGAACGAATAATAGCAACCAGTGTGAAAGTTATGGTCATTTCTACGTTACGGGCAACCTACGCTTCACTCTAGGGCGTTGCTCCACCAGATCGAATAGTTAGGGACTAAGAAGTGAACGCCCGTAGAATGAAATGCGCTAAATATACAAGAGTTTTTCCATCGTATAACAGGAATAATTGCAACCAGTGTGAAAGTGATGGTCATTTCTACGTTCCGGATGACCTAGTCTTCAGTCTGGGGCGTTGTTCCACCAGATCGAATAGTTAGGGCCTAAGAAGACAACGCCAGAAGCATAAAATACAATATAAATATAACAGTTTTTCCATCGTATAAAACGAATAATAGCAACCAGTGAGACAGTTATGGTCATTTCTACGTTCCGGGCAACCTAGGCGTCACTCTAGGGCGTTGCTCCACCACATCGAATAGCTACGGCCTTAGAAGTCGACGCCAGAAGCATAAAATACAATATAAATACAACAGCATTTCCATCGTATAAAACGAATAATTGCAACCAGTGTGAAAGTAATGGTCATTTCTACGTTCCGTGCACCCTAGGCGTCACTCTAGGGCGTTGCTCCACCAACATCTAATAGCTACGACCTTAGAAGTCAACGCCAGAGGCATAAAGTACAATATAAATACAACAGCGTTTCCATCGTATAAAACGAATAATTGCAACCAGTGTGAAAATTATGGTCATTTCTACATTCCGAGCAACCTAGGATCCACTCTAGGGCGTTGCTCCACCAGATCGAATAGTTAGGTCCTTAGAAGTAAACGCCAGAAGCATAAAATACGATATAAATACAACAGCGTTTGTATTGTATAAAACGAATAATTGCAACCAGTGTGAAAGTTGTGGTCATTTCTACATTCCGAGCAACCTAGGATTCACTCTAGGGCGCTGCTCCTCCAGATCGAATAGTTAGATCCTTAGAAGTAAACGCCAGAAGCATAAAATACTATATAAATACAACAGCTTTTCCATTGTATAAAAGGAATAATTGCAAACAGTGTGATGGTAATGGTCATTTCTACGTTCCGGGCAAGCTAGGCTTCAGCCTAGGCCGTTGTTCCACCAGATCGAATAGTTAGGGCCTAAGAAGTGAACGCCAGAACCAAGAAATGCAAAAAAAATGCAACAGTGTTTCCATCATATAACAGGAATAATTGCGACCAGTTTGGAAGTGATGGCCAATTCTACGTTCCGGGCGACCTAGGCTTCACTCTAGGGCGTTGCTCCACCAGATCGAAAAGCTAGGGACTTAGAACTCAACGCCAGAAGCATTAAATTCAATAAAAATACAACCGTTCTTCCATCGTATAACAGGAATGATTGCAACCAGTGTGAATATAATGGTCATTTCTACGTTCCGGGCAACCTACGTTTCACTCTATGGCGTTGCTCCACCAGATCGAATAGTTAGGGCCTAAGAATTCAACGCCTGGAGCATAAAATACGATATAAATACAACAGCTCTTCCATCGTATAAAACGTGTAATTTCAACCAGTGTGAAAGTTATGGTTATTTCTGCGTTTCGGGCAACCTAGGCTTCACTCGAGGGCGTTGATCCATCAGATCGAATAGTTAGGGCCTTAGAAGTCAACGCCAGAAGCATAAAATACAATAAAGATGAAACAGTTATTCCATCGTATAACAGGAATAACTGCAACCAGTGTGAAAGTAAGGGTCATTTCTACGTTCCGAGCATCCTAGGCTTCACTCCAGGGCGTTGTTCAACCAGATCGAATGGTTAGGGCCGAAGGAATCAAGGCCAGAAGCATAATATAGAATATAAATATAACAGTTTTTCCATCGTATAGAACGAATAATAGCAACCAGTGTGAAAGTTATGGTCATTTCTACGTTCCGGGCAACGTAGGCTTTACTCTACGGCGTCGTTCCACCAGATCGTATAGTTAGGGCCTAAGAAGTCAACGCCAGACGCATAAAATATAATATAAATATAACAGTTTTTGCATCGTATAAAACGAATAATAGCAACCAGTGTGAAAGTTATGGTCATTTCTACGTTCCGGGCAACCTAGGCGTCACTCTAGGTCGTTGGTCCACCACATCGAATAGCTACGGTCTTAGAAGTCAACGCCAGAAGCAAAAAATACAATATAAATACAACAGCATTTCCATCGTATAAAACGGATAATTGCAACCAGTGTGGAAGTAACGGTTATTTCTACGTTCCGGGCAACCTAGCCTTCACTCTAGGGCGTTGCCCCATCACATCGAATAGCTACAGCCTTAGAAGTCAACGCCAGAAGCATAAAATACGATATAAATACAACAGCTTTTCCATCGTATAAAACGAATAAATGCAACCAGTGTGAAAGTAATGGTCATTTCTACGTTCCGAGCAACCTAGGATTCACTCTAGGGCGCTGCTCCTCCTGATCGAATAGTTAGATCCTTAGAAGTAAACGCCAGAAGCATAAAATACGATATAAATACAACAGCTTTTCAATCGTATAAAAGGAATAATTGCAAACAGTGTGAAGGTAATGGTCATTTCTACGTTCCGGGCAAGCTAGGCTTCAGCCTAGGCCGTTGTTCCACCAGATCGAATAGTTAGGGCCTAAGAAGTGAACGCCAGAACCAAAAAATGCAAAAAAAATGCAACAGTGTTTCCATCATATAACAGGAGTAATTGCGACCAGTTTGGAAGTGATGGCCAATTCTACGTTCCGGGCGACCTAGGCTTCACTCTATGGCGTTGCTCCACCAGATAGAATAGTTAGGGCCTCAGGAGTCAACGCCAGAAGCATAAAATACAATATAAATACAACAGTTTTTCCATCGTATAAAACGAGTAATTGCAACCAGTGTGAAAGTTATGGTTATTTCTGCGTTTCGGGCAACCTAGGCTTCACTCGAGGGCGTTGATGCATCAGATCGAATAGCAAGGACCTTAGAAGTCGAAGCCAGAAGCGGAAAATACAATAAAAATGCAACAGTTTTTCCAACGTATAAAGCGAATAATTGTAACCAGTGTGAATGTTATGGTCATTAATACGTTCCGGGTAACCTAGGCTTCACTCTAGGGCGTTGATACACCAGATCCAATAGCTAGGGCCTAACAATTCAACGCCAGAAGCATAAAGTACAATGAAAATACAACAGTTTTTTCATCGTATAAAGCGGATAATTGCAACAAGCGTGAAGGTAATGGTCAGTTCTACGTTCCGGGCAATCTAGGATTCACTCTAGGGCGTTGCTGCACCAGATCGTATAGTTAGGGCCTAAGAAGTCAACGCCTGAAGCTTAAAATACAATATAAATACAACAGCTTTTCCATCGTATAAAACGAATAATTGCAACCAGTGTGAAAGTTATGGTCACTTCTACGTTCCGGTCAACCTTGGCTTCACTCTAGAGCGTTGCTCCGCCAGCTCGAATAGTTAGGGCATTAGAAGTCAACGCCAGAAGCATAAGAAACGATATAAATACAACAGCTTTTCCATCGTATAAAACGAATAATTGCAACCAGTGTGAAAGTAATGGTCATTTCACGTTCCGAGCACCCTAGGCGTCACTCTAGGGCGTTGCTCCACCACATCTAATAGCTACGGCCTTAGAAATCAACGCCAGAGGCATAAAATACAATATAAATACAACAGCGTTTCCATCGTATAAAACGAATAATTGCAACCAGTGTGAAGGTTATGGTCATTTCTACATTCTGAGCAACCTAGGCTTCACTCTAGGGCGTTGCTCCACCAGATCGAATAGCTAGGTCCTCAGAAGTAAACACCAGAAGCATAAAATACGATATAAATACAACAGCTTTTCCATCGTATAAAAGGATTAATTGCAACCAGTTTGAAAGTGATGGTCATTTCTCCTTTCCGGGCAACCTCGGCATCACTCTAGGGCGTTGCTCCACTATATCGAACAGCTAGGGCCTTAGAAGTCAACGCCAGAAGCATAAAATACAATATAAATGCAACAGTTTTTCCATCGTATAACAGGAATAATTGCAACCAGTTTGAAAGTGATGGCCAATTCTACGTTCCGGGCAACCTAGGCTTCACTCTGGGGCATTGCTCCACCAGATCGAATAGTTAGTGCCTTAGAAGTCAACGCCAGGAGCATAAAATACAAGATAAATACAACAGTTTTTTTCATCGTATAAAACGAATAATTGCAACCAGTATGAAACTTATGGTCCTTTCTACTTTCCGAGCAACCTAGGCTTCACCCTAGGGCGCTGCTCCAACAGATGGAATAGTTAGGGCCTTAGAAGTCAATGCCCGAAGCATAAAATGCAATAAAAATACAACAGTCTTTCCATCCTATAACATGAATAATTGCAACCCGTGTGAAAGGGATGGTCATTTCTACGTTCCAGGAAACCTAGGCTTCACTCTAGGGCGTTGCTCCACCAGATCAAACAGTTAGGGCCTTAGAAGTCAATGCCCGAAGCATAAAATGCAATAAAAATACAACAGCTTTTCCATCGTATAGCAGGAATAATTTGCAACCAGTGTGCCTGTAGTGGTCATTTCTATGTTCCGGGCAACCTAGGTTTCACTGTATGGCGTTCTTCCACCACATCGGATAGCTACGGCCTCAGAAGTCAACGCCTGAAGTATAAAATACAATAAAAATACAACAGTCTTTCCATCCTATAACATGAATAATTGCAACCCGTGTGAAAGGGATGGTCATTTCTACGTTCCAGGAAACCTAGGCTTCGCTCTAGGGCGTTGCTCCACCAGATCGAATAGTTAGGGCCTTAGGAGTCAACGCCCGAAGCATAAAATAAAATAAAGATACAACAGTTTTTCCATTGTATAATAGGAATGATTGCAACCAGTGTGAAGGTAATGGTCATTTCTGCGTTCCAGGCAACCTAGGCTTCACTATAGGGCGTTGCTCCACGAGTTCGAATAGTTAGGGCCTAAGAAGTCAACGCCAGAAGCTCCAAATGCAAAATAAATGTAACAGTTTTTCCAACGTATAAAACGAATAATTGCAACCAGTGTGAAAGTAATTGTCATTTCTACGTTCCGTGCAAGCTAGGCGTCACTCTAGGGCATTGCTCCACCACATCTAATAGCTATGGGCTTAGAAGTCAACGCCCGAAGCATAAAATGCAATAAAAATGCAGCAGTTTTTCCATCGTATAACAGGAATAATTGCAACCAGAGTGAAGATGATGGTCATTTCTACGTTCCGTGCAACCTAGGCGTCACTCTAGGGCGTTGCTCCACCACATCTAGCAGCTTCGGCCTTAGAAGTCAACGCCAGAAGCATAAAATACAATATAAATGCAACACTCTTTCCATCGTATAAAATGAATAATTGCATCCAGTGTGATAGCAGTGGTCATTTCCACGTTCCGGGCAACCTAGGTTCCACTCTGGGGCGTTGGTCCACCAGATCGAATAGTTAGGGCCTACGAAGTCAGCGCCTGAAGCATAAAATACAATATAAATACAACAGCTTTTCCTTCGTATCGAATAAATATTTGCAAACAGTGTGAAGATGATGGTCATTTCTACGTTCCGGGCTACCTAGGCTTCACTCTAGGGAGTTGCTCCACCACATCGAATAGCTACGGCCTTAGAAGTCAGCGTCAGAAGCATAAAATGCAAAATAAATAGAACAGTTTTTCCACTGTATAAAACGAATAACTGCAACCAGTGTGAAAGTACTGGTCATTTCTACGTTCCGGGTAACCTAGGCTTCACTCTAGTGCGTTGCTCCACCAGATCGAATAGCTAGGGACTTAGAATTCAACGCCAGAAGGATAAAATACAATATAAGTACAACAGTTTTTCCATCGTATAAAATGAATAATTGCAGACATTGTGAAAGTAATGGTCATTACTACGTTCCGGGTAACATAGGCGTCACTCTAGGGCGTTGCTCCACCATATCTAGTAGCTACGGCCTTAGAAGTCAACGTCAGAAGCACAAAATACAATAAAAATGCAGCAGTTTTTCCATCGTATAGCATGACTAATTGCAACCAGTGCGAAAGTAATGATCATATCGACATTCCGGGCATCCTAGACATAACCCTGAGGCGTTGCTCCACCAGATCGAAGAGTTAGGGCCTTAGAAGTCAACGCCAGAAGCATAAAATACAATATAAATATAACAGCTTTTCCATCGTATATAATGTATATTTGCAAAAAGTGTGGAAGTAATGGTCATTTCTACGGTCCGGGCAACCTAGGCTTCACTCTAGGGCGTTGTTCCACCAGATCGAATAGTTAGGGCCTAAGCAGTCAACGCCAGAAGCAGAAAATACAATATAAAAACAACAGCATTTCCATTGTATAAAACGAATAATTGCAACCAGTGTGAAAATTATGGTCATTTCTACGTTCCGAGCAACCTAGGCTTCACCCTAGGGCGTTGCTCCACCTCATCGAATAGCTACGGCCTTAGAAGTCAACGTCAGAAGCATAGAATACAACATAAATACAACAGTTTTTCGATCGTATAAAATGAATAATTGCAAACATTGTGAAAGTAACGGTCGTTTGTGCGTTCCCGGCAACCTAGGCTTCACTCTCGGGCGGCGGTCCACCAAATCGAATAGGTAGGGCCATAGAAGTCAATGCCCGAAGCATAAAATACAATAAAGATAAAAGATTTTTTCCATCCTATAACAGGAATAATTGCAACCAGTGTGAAAGTGATGGTCATTTCTACGTCACGGGCAACCTAGGCTTCACTCTGTGGCGTTGCTCCACCACATCGAATAGCTATGGGCTTAGAAGTCAACGCCCGAAGCATAAAATGCAATAAAAATGCAGCAGTTTTTCCATCGTATAACAGGAATAATTGCAACCAGAGTGAAGATGATGGTCATTTCTACGTTCCGTGCAACCTAGGCATCACTCTAGGGCGTTGCTCCACCACATCTAGCAGCTACGGCCTTAGAAGTCTACGCCAGAAGCATAAAATACAATATAAATGCAACACTCTTTCCATCGTATAAAATGAATAATTGCATCCAGTGTGATAGCAGTGGCCATTTCCACGTTCCGGGCAACCTAGGTTCCACTCTAGGGCGTTGGTCCACCAGATCGAATAGTTAGGGCCTACGAAGTCAACGCCTGAAGCATAAAATACAATATAAATACAACAGCTTTTCCTTCGTATCGAATAAATATTTGCAAACAGTGTGAAGATGATGGTCATTTCTACGTTCCGGGCTACCTAGGCTTCGCTCTAGGGAGTTGCTCCACCACATCGAATAGCTACGGCCTTAGAAGTCAGCGTCAGAAGCATAGAACACAAAATGAATACAACAGTTTTTCCATCGTATATAATGTATATTTGCAAACAGTGTGAAAGTAATCGTCATTTCTACTTTCCGGGCAATCTAGGCTTCACCCTAGGGCGTTGCTCTACCAGATCGAATAGTTAGTGCATAAGAAGTCAACGGCAGAAGCATAAAATACAATATAAATACAACAGCTTTTCCTTCGCATAAAACGACTAATTGCTACCAGTGTGAAAGTTATGGTTATTTCTACGTTCCGGGCAACGTAGGCTTCACTGTAGGGCGTTGCTCCACCAGATCAAATAGTTAAGGCCTTAGAAGTCAACGCCAGAAGCAGAAATACAATATAAATACAACAGTTTTTCCATGATATAACAGGAATAATTGCAACCAGTGTGAAAGATATGGTCACGTCTACGTTCCGGGCCAGCTAGGCTTCACACTACGGCGTTCTTCCGCCAGATCAAACAGTTAGGGCCTTAGAAGTCAACGCCCGAAGCATTAAATACAAAATAAATAGAGCAGTTTTTCCATTGTATAAAACGAATAATTGCTACCAGTGTAAAAGTTATGGTCATTTCTACGTTCCGGGCAACCTAGGCTTCACCCTAGGCTGTTGTTCCACCAGATCGAATAGTTAGGGCCTAAGAAGTCAACGCCAGAAGCATAAAATACGATATAAATACAACAGCTTTTCCATCGTATAAAACAAATAATTGCTACCAGTTTGATAGTGATGGTCATCTCTACGTACCGGGCAACCTAGGCTTCACTCTAGGGCGTTGCTCCACCAGATCAAATAGTTAGGGCCTTAGAAGTCAACGCCCGAAGCATAAAATGTAAAATAAATAGAACAGTTTTTCCATCGTATAAAACGAATAATTGCTACCAGTGTGAAAGTTATGGACATTTCTACTTTCCGGGCAACCTAGACTTCACCCTAGGGCGTTGTTCCACCAGATGGAATGGTGAGGGCCTAAGAAGTCAACGCCAGAAGCATAAAATACGATATAAATACAACAGCTTTTCCATCGTATAAAACGAATAATTGAAACCAGTGTGAAAGTTATGGTCATTTCTACGTTCCGGGCAACCGAGGCTTCACCCTAGGGCGTTGCTCCAACAGATTGTATAGTTAGGGCCTTAGAAGTCAATGCCCGAAGCCTAAAATGCAATGAAAATACAACAGCTTTTCCATCGTATAGCAGGAATAATTTGCAAGCAGTGTGATAGTAGTGGTCATTTCTACGTTCCGGGCAACCTAGGTTTCACTCCAGGGCGGTGCTCCACCAGATCGAATAGTTATGGCCTAAGAAGTCAACGCCCGAAGCATTAAATACAAAATAAATAGAACAGTTTTTCCATTGTATCAAACGAATAATTGCTACCAGTATGAAAGTTATGGTCATTTCTACGTTCCGCGCAACCTGGTCTTTACTCTAGGACGTTGTTCCACCAGATGGAATAGTTAGGGTCTAAGAAGTCAACGCCAGAAGCATAAAATACGATATGAATACAACAGCTTTTCCATCGTATAAAAGTAATAATTGCAAACAGTGTGAAAGTAATGGTCATTTCTATGTTCCGGGCAACCTAGGCTTCACTGTATGGCGTTCTTCCACCACATCGAATAGCTACGGCCTCAGAAGTCAACGCCTGAAGTATAAAATACAATAAAAATACAACAGTCTTTCCTTCCTATAACTGGAATAATTGCAACAAGCGTGAAAGTAATGATCATTTCGGCGTTTCGGGCATCCTAGACTTAACCCTGAGGCATCGCTCCACCTGATCGAATAGTTAGGGCCTTAGGAGTCAACGCCAGAAGCATAAAATACAATATAAATACAACAGCTTTACCATCGTATAATAGGAATAATTGCAACAAGTGTGAAGGTAATGGTCATTTCTACGTTCCGGGCAACCTAGACTTCACTCTAGGGAGATGCTCCACAAGACCGAATAGTTAGGGCCACAGAAGTCAACGCCAGAACCATAAAATACAACAAAAATATAACAGTTCTTCCATCGCATAACGGGAATAATTGCAGCCCGTTTGAAGGTGATGGTCATTTCTACGTTCCGGGCAACCTAGGCTTCACTTTAGGGTGTTGGTCCAACAAATCCAATAGTTAGGGCCTAAGGAGTAAACGCCAGAAGCACCAAATACAAAATAAATACAACAGTTTTTCCATCGCATAAAACGAATAATTGCAACCAGTGTGAAGATAATGGTCATTTCTACGTTCCGGGCATCCTAGGCTTCACTGTATGGCGTTGCTCAACCACATCGTATAGCTGCGGCCTTAGAAGTCAACACCAGAAGCATAAAATACAATTTAAATACAACAGTTTTTCCATTGAATAAAACGAATAATTGCAATGAGTGTGAAAGTAATGGTAATTTCTACCTTCCGGGCAACCTAGGCTTCACTCTAGGACGTTGCTACACCAGATCGAATAGGTAGGGCCATAGAAGTCAACGCCCGATACAATAATACAATATAAGTACAACAGCTTTTCCATCATATAAAATGAACAATTGCAAACAGTGTGAAAGTGATGGTCACTTCTACGTTCCGGGCAACCTAGGCTCCGCTCTAGGGCGTTGCTCGACCAGGTCGAATAGCTAGGGACTTAGAAGTCAACGCCAGAACCATAAAATAAAATAAAGATACAACAGTTTTTCCATTGTATAATAGGAATGATTGCAACTAGTGTGAAGGTAATGGTCATTTCAGCGTTCCAGGCAACCTAGGCTTCACTATAGGGCGTTGCTCCACGAGTTCGAATAGTTAGGGCCTAAGAAGTCAACGCCAGAAGCTCCAAATGCAAAATAAATGTAACAGTTTTTCCAACGTATAAAACGAATAATTGCAACCAGTGTGAAAGTAATTGTCATTTCTACGTTCCGTGCAAGCTAGGCGTCACTCTAGGGCATTGCTCCACCACATCTAATAGCTACGGCATTAGAAGTCAACGCCAGAAGCATAAAATACAATAGAAATAAAACAGCTTTTCCATCGTATAAAATGAATAATTGCAAACAGTGTGAAACTGATGGTCATTTCTAGGTCCCGGGCAACCTAGGCTCCGCTCTAGGGCGTTGCTCCACCAGATCGAATAGCTAGGGACTTAGAATTCAACGCCAGAGGCAAAAAATAGAATAAAAATACAACAGTTTTTCCATCGTATAAAAGGAATAATTGCAACCAGTGTGAAAGTAATGGCCGTTTCTACGTTCCGGGCAACCTAGGCTTCACTCTAGGGCGTTGGTCAACCAGAGCGAATAGTTAGGGCCTAAGAAGTCAACGTCAGAATCATAAAATACAAAATAAATACAACAGTTTTTCCATCGTATAAAAAGGATAATTGCAACCAGTGTTAAAGTTATGGTCACTTCTACGTTCCGGGCAACCTAGGCTTGACACTAGGGCGCTGCTCCTCCAGATGGAATAGGTATGGCTATAGAAGTCAATGCCTGAAGCATAAAATACGATATAAATACAACAGCTTTTCCATCGTATATAATGTATATTTGCAAACAGTGTGAAGGTAATGTTCATTTCTACGTTCCGGGCAACCTATGTACCACTCTAGGGCGTTGCTCCACGAGATCGAATAGTTAGGGCCTACGGTGTCAACGCCTAGATAATAAAATACAATATTAGTACAACAGCTTTTCCGTCCTATAAAACGAATAATTGCAACCAGTGTGAAAATTATGGTCATTTCTACGTTCCGAGCAACCTAGGCTTCACTCTAGGGCGTTGCTCTACCAGATCAAATAGATAGGGCCTTGCAGGTCAACGCCGGAAGCATAAAATACAATAAAGATGTAACAGTTTTTCCATCGTATAAGAGGAATAATTGCAACCAGTGTGAAGGTAATGGTATGTTCTACGTTCCAGGCAACTTAGGCTTCACTCTAGGGCCGTGCCCCACCAGATTGCATAGCTAGGACCTTAGAAGTCAATGCCAGAAGCAGACAATACAATAAAAATACGACAGCTTTTCCATCGGATTGAATGAGTAATTGCAAACAGTGTGAAAGTAATGGTCGTTTCTACGTTCCGGGCAACCTACCCTTCACTCTAGGGCGTTGCTGCACCACATCGAATAGCTACGGCCTTAGAAGTCAACGCCCGAAGCATAAAATGCAATAAAAATGCAGCAGTTTTTCCGTCGTATAACAGGAATAATTGCAACCAGAGTGAAGGTAATGGTCATTTCTACGCTCCGGGCAATCAAGGCTTCACTCTAGGGCGTTGCTCCACCAGGTCCAATAGTTAAGGCCTTACAAGTCAACGCCAGGAGCATAAAATACAATATAAATACAACAGCTTTTCCATCGCATAAAACGAATAATTGCAACCAGTGTGAAAGTAATGGTCATTTCTACGTCCTGGGCAGCCTAGGTTTCGCTCTAGGGCGTTGCTCCACCACATCGAATAGTGAGTGCCTTAGAAGTCAACGCAAGAAGCATAAAATACGATATAAATACAACAGTTTTTCCATTGTATAAAATGTAAAATTGCAAACAATTTGGGAGTACTGGTCATTTCTACGTTCCGGGCAACCTAGTCTTCACTGTAGGGCGCTGGTCCACCAGATCCAATAGATAGGGCTTAAGAAGTCAGCGCCAGAAGCATAAAATACAAAATAAATACAACAGTTTTCCCATCGTATAAAACGAATAATTGCAACCAGTGTGAAAGCTATGGACATTTCTACATTTTGAGCAACCTAGGCTTCACTCTAGGGCGTTGCTCCACCAGATCGACTAATTAGGGCCTTAGAAGTCGACGCCAGAAGAATAAAATACAGTAAAGATGCAACAGTTTTTCCATCGTATAGCAGGAATAACTGCAACCAGTGTGAAAATACTGGTCATTTCCACGTTCCGGGTAACCTAGGTTTCACTCTTTGGCGTTGCTCCACCAGATCGAATAGTTAGGCCCTAAGAAGTCAACGCCAGAAGCATTATGTACAATATAAATACAACAGATTTTCCATCGTATAAAACGAATAATTGCAACCAGTGTGAAAGTTATGGACATTTCTGCATTCCGAGCAGGCTAGGCTTCACTCTAGTGCGTTGCTCCACCAGATCGAATAGTTAGCGCCTTAGAAGTCAACGCCAGAAGCATAAAATACAATATAAATATAACAACTTTTCCATCGTATATAATGTATATTTGCAAAACGTGTGAAAGTAATGGTCATTTCTACGGTCCGGGCAACCTAGGCTTCACTCTAGGGCGTTGTTCCACCAGATCGAATAGTTAGGGCCTAAGCAGTCAACGCCAGAAGCAGAAAATACAATATAAAAACAACAGCATTTCCATTGTATAAAACGACTAATTGCTACCAGTGTGAAAGTTATGGTTATTTCTACGTTCCGGGCAACGTAGGCTTCACTGTAGGGCGTTGCTCCACCAGATCAAATAGTTAAGGCCTTAGAAGTCAACGCCAGAAGCAGAAATACAATATAAATACAACAGTTTTTCCATGATATAACAGGAATAATTGCAACCAGTGTGAAAGATATGGTCACGTCTACGTTCCGGGCCACCTAGGCTTCACACTACGGCGTTCTTCCGCCAGATCAAACAGATAGGGCCTTAGAAGTCAACGCCCGAAGCATTAAATACAAAATAAATAGAGCAGTTTTTCCATTGTATAAAACGAATAATTGCTACCAGTGTAAAAGTTATGGTCATTTCTACGTTCCGGGCAACCTAGGCTTCACCCTAGGCTGTTGTTCCACCAGATCGAATAGTTAGGGCCTAAGAAGTCAACGCCAGAAGCATAAAATACGATATGAATACAACAGCTTTTCCATCGTATAAAGGTAATAATTGCAAACAGTGTGAAAGTAATGGTCATTTCTATGTTCCGGGCAACCTAGGCTTCACTGTATGGCGTTCTTCCACCACATCGAATAGCTACGGCCTCAGAAGTCAACGCCTGAAGTATAAAATACAATAAAAATACAACAGTCTTTCCTTCCTATAACTGGAATAATTGCAACAAGCGTGAAAGTAATGATCATTTCGGCGTTTCGGGCATCCTAGACTTAACTCTGAGGCATCGCTCCACCTGATCGAATAGTTAGGGCCTAAGAAGGGAACGCCAGAAGCATAAAATACAACATAAATACAACAGTTTTTCCATCATATAAAACGCATGATAGCAACCAGAGTGAAAGTTATGGTCATTTCTACATTTCGAGCAACCTAGGCTTCACTCTAGGGCGTTGCTCCACCTGATCGAATAGTTAGGGCCTTAGAAGACAACGCCCGAAGCATTAAATACAAAATAAATAGATCAGTTTTTCCAATGTATCAAAAGAATAATTGCTACCAGTGTGAAAGTTATGGTCATTTCTACGTTCCGCGCAACCTGGGCTTTACTCTAGGACGTTGCTCCACCAGATGGAATAGTTAGAGCCTAAGAAGTCAACGCCAGAAGCATAAAATACGATATAAATACAACAGCTTTTCCATCGTATAAAACAAATAATTGCAACCAGTGTGAAAGTTATGGTCATTTCTACGTTCCCGGCAACCTAGGCTTCACTGTATGGCGTTCTTCCACCACATCGGATAGCTACGGCCTCAGAAGTCAACGCCTGAAGTATAAAATACAATAAAAACACAACAGTCTTTCCATCCTATATCAGGAATAATTGCAACAAGCGTGAAAGTAATGATCATTTCGGCGTTTCGGGCAACCCAGGCTTCACTCCAGGGCGTTGCTCCACCAGATCGAATAGCAAGGGCCTTAGGAGTCAACGCCAGAAGCATAAAATACAATATAAATACAACAGCTTTACCATCGTATAATAGGAATAATTGCAACAAGTGTGAAGGTAATGGTCATTTCTACGTTCCGGGCAACCTAGACTTCACTCTAGGGAGATGCTCCACAAGACCGAATAGTTAGGGCCACAGAAGTCAACGCCCGAACCATAAAATACAACAAAAATATAACAGTTCTTCCATCGCATAACGGGAATAATTGCAGCCCGTTTGAAGGTGATGGTCATTTCTACGTTCCGGGCAACCTAGGCTTCACTTTAGGGTGTTGGTCCAACAAATCCAATAGTTAGGGCCTAAGGAGTAAACGCCAGAAGCACCAAATACAAAATAAATACAACAGTTTTTCCATCGCATAAAACGAATAATTGCAACCAGTGTGAAGATAATGGTCATTTCTACGTTCCGGGCATCCTAGGCTTCACTGTATGGCGTTGCTCAACCACATCGTATAGCTGCGGCCTTAGAAGTCAACACCAGAAGCATAAAATACAATTTAAATACAACAGTTTTTCCATTGAATAAAACGAATAATTGCAATGAGTGTGAAAGTAATGGTAATTTCTACCTTCCGGGCAACCTAGGCTTCACTCTAGGACGTTGCTACACCAGATCGAATAGGTAGGGCCATAGAAGTCAACGCCCGATACAATAATACAATATAAGTACAACAGCTTTTCCATCATATAAAATGAACAATTGCAAACAGTGTGAAAGTGATGGTCACTTCTACGTTCCGGGCAACCTAGGCTCCGCTCTAGGGCGTTGCTCCACCAGGTCGAATAGCTAGGGACTTAGAAGTCAACGCCAGAAGCATAAAATAAAATAAAGGTACAACAGTTTTTCCATTGTATAATAGGAATGATTGCAACTAGTGTGAAGGTAATGGTCATTTCTGCGTTCCAGGCAACCTAGGCTTCACTATAGGGCGTTGCTCCACGAGTTCGAATAGTTAGGGCCTAAGAAGTCAACGCCAGAAGCTCCAAATGCAAAATAAATGTAACAGTTTTTCCAACGTATAAAACGAATAATTGCAACCAGTGTGAAAGTAATTGTCATTTCTACGTTCCGTGCAAGCTAGGCGTCACTCTAGGGCATTGCTCCACCACATCTAATAGCTACGGCATTAGAAGTCAACGCCAGAAGCATAAAATACAATAGAAATAAAACAGCTTTTCCATCGTATAAAATGAATAATTGCAAACAGTGTGAAAGTGATGGACATTTCTAGGTCCCGGGCAACCTAGGCTTCACTCTAGGGCGTTCCTCCACCAGATCGAATAGCTAGGGACTTAGAATTCAACGCAAGAAGCATAAAATGCAATAAAAATACAACAGTTTTTCCATCGTATAACAGGAATAATTGCAACCAGTGTGAAAGTAATGGTTGTTTCTACGTTCCGGGCAACCTAGGCTTCACTCTAGGGCGTTGCTCGACCACATCGAATAGCTACGGCCTTAGAAGTCGACGCCAGAAGCATAACATACAATATAAATACAACAGCTTTTCCATCGTATAAAATGAATAATTGCAAACAGTGTGAAGATGATGGTCATTTCTACGTTCCGGGCTACCTAGGCTTCACTCTAGGGCGTTGCACGGCCAGCTCGAATAGCTAGGACCTTAGAAGTCTATGCCAGAAGCAGAAATGCAATAAAAATGCAACAGTTTTTCCAACGTATAGCGTGAATAATTGCAACCAGTGTCAAAGTGATGGTCATATCTACGTTCCGGGCAACCTAGTCTCCGCTCTAGGGCGTTGCTGCACCAGATCGAATAGCTAGGGACATAGAAGTCAGCCCCAGAAGCATAAAATACAATAAAAATACAACAGCTTTTCCATCGTATAAAATGAATAATTGCAAACAGTGTGAAACTGATGGTCATTTCTAGGTCCCGGGCAACCTAGGCTCCGCTCTAGGGCGTTGCTCCACCAGTTCGAATAGCTAGGGACTTAGAATTCAACGCCAGAGGCAAAAAATAGAATAAAAATACAACAGTTTTTCCATCGTATAAAAGGAATAATTGCAACCAGTGTGAAAGTAATGGCCATTTCTACGTTCCGGGCAACCTAGGCTTCACTCTAGGGCGTTGGTCAACCAGAGCGAATAGTTAGGGTCTAAGAAGTCAACGTCAGAATCATAAAATACAAAATAAATACAACAGTTTTTCCATCGTATAAAAAGGATAATTGCAACCAGTGTTAAAGTTATGGTCACTTCTACGTTCCGGGCAACCTAGGCTTGACACTAGGGCGCTGCTCCTCCAGATGGAATAGGTATGGCTATAGAAGTCAATGCCTGAAGCATAAAATACGATATAAATACAACAGCTTTTCCATCGTATATAATGTATATTTGCAAACAGTGTGAAGGTAATGTTCACTTCTACGTTCCGGGCAACCTATGTACCACTCTAGGGCGTTGCTCCACGAGATCGAATAGTTAGGGCCTACGGAGTCAACGCCTAGATAATAAAATACAATATTAGTACAACAGCTTTTCCGTCCTATAAAACGAATAATTGCAACCAGTGTGAAAATTATGGACATTTCTACATTCCGAGCAACCTAGGCTTCACTCTAGGGCGTTGCTCTACCAGATCAAATAGATAGGGCCTTGCAGGTCAACGCCGGAAGCATAAAATACAATAAAGATGTAACAGTTTTTCCATCGTATAAGAGGAATAATTGCAACCAGTGTGAAGGTAATGGTATGTTCTACGTTCCAGGCAACTTAGGCTTCACTCTAGGGCCGTGCCCCACCAGATTGAATAGCTAGGACCTTAGAAGTCAATGCCAGAAGCAGACAATACAATAAAAATACGACAGCTTTTCCATCGGATTGAATGAGTAATTGCAAACAGTGTGAAAGTAATGGTCGCTTCTACGTTCCGGGCAACCTACCCTTCACTCTAGGGCGTTGCTGCACCACATCGAATAGCTACGGCCTTAGAAGTCAACGCCCGAAGCATAAAATGCAATAAAAATGCAGCAGTTTTTCCGTCGTATAACAGGAATAATTGCAACCAGAGTGAAGGTAATGGTCATTTCTACGCTCCGGGCAATCAAGGCTTCACTCTAGGGCGTTGCTCCACCAGGTCCAATAGTTAAGGCCTTAGAAGTCAACGCCAGGAGCATAAAATACAATATAAATACAACAGCTTTTCCATCGTATAAAAGGAATAATTGCAACCAGTGTGAAAGTAATGGTCATTTCTACGTCCTGGGCAGCCTAGGTTTCGCTCTAGGGCGTTGCTCCACCACATCGAATAGTGAGTGCCTTAGAAGTCAACGCAAGAAGCATAAAATACGATATAAATACAACAGGTTTTCCATTGTATAAAATGAAAAATTGCAAACAATTTGGGAGTACTGGTCATTTCTACGTTCCGGGCAACCTAGTCTTCACTGTAGGGCGCTGGTCCACCAGATCCAATAGATAGGGCTTAAGAAGTCAGCGCCAGAAGCATAAAATACAAAATAAATACAACAGTTTTCCCATCGTATAAAACGAATAATTGCAACCAGTGTGAAAGCTATGGACATTTCTACATTTTGAGCAACCTAGCCTTCACTCTAGGGCGTTGCTCCACCAGATCGACTAATTAGGGCCTTAGAAGTCGACGCCAGAAGAATAAAATACAGTAAAGATGCAACAGTTTTTCCATCGTATAGCAGGAATAACTGCAACCAGTGTGAAAATACTGGTCACTTCCACGTTCCGGGTAACCTAGGTTTCACTCTTTGGCGTTGCTCCACCAGATCGAATAGTTAGGCCCTAAGAAGTCAACGCCAGAAGCATTATATACAATATAAATACAACAGCTTTTCCATCGTATAAAACGAATAATTGCAACCAGTGTGAAAGTTATGGACATTTCTGCATTCCGAGCAGGCTAGGCTTCACTCTAGTGCGTTGCTCCACCAGATCGAATAGTTAGCGCCTTAGAAGTCAACGCCAGAAGCATAAAATACAATATAAATATAACAGCTTTTCCATCGTATATAATGTATATTTGCACAACGTGTGAAAGTAATGGTCATTTCTACGGTCCGGGCAACCTAGGCTTCACTCTAGGGCGTTGTTCCACCAGATCGAATAGTTAGGGCCTAAGCAGTCAACGCCAGAAGCAGAAAATACAATATAAAAACAACAGCATTTCCATTGTATAAAACGAATAATTGCAACCAGTGTGAAAATTATGGTCATTTCTACGTTCCGAGCAACCTAGGCTTCACCCTAGGGCGTTGCTCCACCTCATCGAATAGCTACGGCCTTAGAAGTCAACGTCAGAAGCATAGAATACAACATAAATACAACAGTTTTTCGATCGTATAAAATGAATAATTGCAAACATGGTGAAAGTAACGGTCGTTTGTGCGTTCCCGGCAACCTAGGCTTCACTCTCGGGCGGCGGTCCACCAGATCGAATAGGTAGGGCCATAGAAGTCAATGCCCGAAGCATAAAATACAATAAAGATAAAAGATTTTTTCCATCCTATAACAGGAATAATTGCAGCCAGTGTGAAAGTGATGGTCATTTCTACGTCACGGGCAACCTAGGCTTCACTCTGTGGCGTTGCTCCACCACATCGAATAGCTATGGGCTTAGAAGTCAACGCCCGAAGCATAAAATGCAATAAAAATGCAGCAGTTTTTCCATCGTATAACAGGAATAATTGCAACCAGAGTGAAGATGATGGTCATTTCGACGTTCCGTGCAACCTAGGCGTCACTCTAGGGCGTTGCTCCACCACATCTAGCAGCTTCGGCCTTAGAAGTCAACGCCAGAAGCATAAAATACAATATAAATGCAACACTCTTTCCATCGTATAAAATGAATAATTGCATCCAGTGTGATAGCAGTGGTCATTTCCACGTTCCGGGCAACCTAGGTTCCACTCTGGGGCGTTGGTCCACCAGATCGAATAGTTAGGGCCTACGAAGTCAGCGCCTGAAGCATAAAATACAATATAAATACAACAGCTTTTCCTTCGTATCGAATAAATATTTGCAAACAGTGTGAAGATGATGGTCATTTCTACGTTCCGGGCTACCTAGGCTTCACTCTAGGGAGTTGCTCCACCACATCGAATAGCTACGGCCTTAGATGTTAGCGTCAGAAGCATAAAATGCAAAATAAATAGAACAGTTTTTCGACTGTATAAAACGAATAACTGCAACCAGTGTGAAAGTACTGGTCATTTCTACGTTCCGGGTAACCTAGGCTTCACTCTAGTGCGTTGCTCCACCAGATCGAATAGCTAGGGACCTAGAATTCAACGCCAGAAGGATAAAATACAATATAAGTACAACAGTTTTTCCATCGTATAAAATGAATAATTGCAGACATTGTGAAAGTAATGGTCATTACTACGTTCCGGGTAACATAGGCGTCACTCTAGGGCGTTGCTCCACCATATCTAGTAGCTACGGCCTTAGATGTCAACGTCAGAAGCACAAAATACAATAAAAATGCAGCAGTTTTTCCATCGTATAGCATGACTAATTGCAACCAGTGCGAAAGTAATGATCATATCGACATTTCGGGCATCCTAGACATAACCCTGAGGCGTTGCTCCACCAGATCGAAGAGTTAGGGCCTTAGAAGTCAACGCCAGAAGCATAAAATACAATATAAATATAACAGCTTTTCCATCGTATATAATGTATATTTGCAAAAAGTGTGGAAGTAATGGTCATTTCTACGGTCCGGGCAACCTAGGCTTCACTCTAGGGCGTTGTTCCACCAGATCGAATAGTTAGGGCCTAAGCAGTCAACGCCAGAAGCAGAAAATACAATATAAAAACAACAGCATTTCCATTGTATAAAACGAATAATTGCAACCAGTGTGAAAATTATGGTCATTTCTACGTTCCGAGCAACCTAGGCTTCACCCTAGGGCGTTGCTCCACCTCATCGAATAGCTACGGCCTTAGAAGTCAACGTCAGAAGCATAGAATACAAAAAAATAGAACAGTTTTTCCATGTGAAAAGCCAATAATTGCTACCAGTGTGAAAGTTATGGTCATTTCTACATCCCGGGCAACCTAGGCTTCACTCTAGGGCGTTGGTCCACCAGATCGAATAGTTAGGGCCTACGAAGTCAACGCCTGAAGCATAAAATACAATATAAATACAACAGCTTTTCCTTCGCATAAAACGACTAATTGCTACCAGTGTGAAAGTTATGGTTATTTCTACGTTCCGGGCAACGTAGGCTTCACTGTAGGGCGTTGCTCCACCAGATCAAATAGTTAAGGCCTTAGAAGTCAACGCCAGAAGCAGAAATACAATATAAATACAACAGTTTTTCCATGATATAACAGGAATAATTGCAACCAGTGTGAAAGATATGGTCACGTCTACGTTCCGGGCCACCTAGGCTTCACTCTACGGCGTTCTTCCGCCAGATCCAATAGTTAGGGCCTAAGAAGTCAACGCCAGAAGCAGCAAATACCAAATAAATACAACAGTTTTTCCATCGTATAAAACGAATAATTGCAAACAGGTTGGAGGTAATGGTAATTTCTACGTTCCGGGCAACCCAGGCTTCACTCTAGGGCGTTGCTCCACCACATCGAATAGCTACGGCCTTAGAAGCCATCGCCAAAGCATAAAATACAATATAAATACAACAGCTTTTCCATCGTATATAATGTGTATTTGCAAACAGTGTGAAAGTAATGGTCATTTCTACGTTCCGGGCAACCTAGGCTTCACTCTAGGGCGTTGCTCCACCACATCGAATAGCTACGGCCTTAGAAGTCAGCGTCAGAAGCATAGAATACAATATAAATACAACAGTTTTTCGATCGTATAAAATGAATAATTGCAAACAGTGTGAAAGTAATGGTCATCTGTACGATCCGGGCAACCCAGGCTTCACTCCTGGGCGTTGCTCCACCAGATCGAATAGCAAGGGCCTTAGAAGTCAACGCCAGAAGCATAAAATACAATATAAAAACAACAGCTTTACCATCGTATAATAGGAATAATTGCAACAAGTGTGAAGGTAATGGTCATTTCTACGTTCCGGGCAACCTGGGCTTCACTCTAGGGCGTTGCTCGACCACATCGAATAGCTACGGCCTTAGAAGTCGACGCCAGGAGCATAAAATACAATATAAATACAACAGCTTTGCCATCGTGTAAAATGAATAATTGCAAACAGTGTGAAGGTAATGGTCGTTTCTACGTTCCGAGCAACCTAGGCTTCACTCTAGGGCGTTGCTGCACCAGATCGAATAGTTAGGGCCTTAGAAGTCAACGCCAGAAGCATAAAATGCAATAAAGATGCAACAGTTTTTCCGTCATACAACAGGAATAACTGCAAACAGTGTGAAAGTACTGGTCATTTCTACGTTCCGGGTAACCTAGGTTTCACTCTAGGGCGTTGCTCCACCAGATCGAACAGCTAGGGCCTTAGAAGTCAACGCCCGAAGCATAAAATACAAAAAAATAGAACAGTTTTTCCATGTGAAAAGCCAATAATTGCTACCAGTGTGAAAGTTATGGTCATTTCTACATCCCGGGCAACCTAGGCTTCACTCTAGGTCGTTGCTCCACCAGATCGAATAGTTAGGGCCTTAGAAGTCAACGCCCGAAGCATAAAATGCAAAATAAATAGAACAGTTGTTCCATTGTATAAAACGAATAACTGCAACCAGTGTGAAAGTACTGGTCATTTCTACGTTCCGGGCAGCCTAGGCTTCACCCTAGGGCGTTGTTCCACCAGATGGAATAGTTAGGGCCTAAGAAGTCAACGCCAGAAGCATAAAATACGATATAAATACAACAGCTTTTCCATCGTATATAATGTATATTTGCAAACAGTGTGAAGGTAATGTTCACTTCTACGTTCCGGGCAACCTATGTACCACTCTAGGGCGTTGCTCCACGAGATCGAATAGTTAGGGCCTACGGAGTCAACGCCTAGATAATAAAATACAATATTAGTACAACAGCTTTTCCGTCCTATAAAACGAATAATTGCAACCAGTGTGAAAATTATGGACATTTCTACATTCCGAGCAACCTAGGCTTCACTCTAGGGCGTTGCTCTACCAGAGCAAATAGATAGGGCCTTGCAGGTCAACGCCGGAAGCATAAAATACAATAAAGATGTAACAGTTTTTCCATCGTATAAGAGGAATAATTGCAACCAGTGTGAAGGTAATGGTATGTTCTACGTTCCAGGCAACTTAGGCTTCACTCTAGGGCCGTGCCCCACCAGATTGAATAGCTAGGACCTTAGAAGTCAATGCCAGAAGCAGACAATACAATAAAAATACGACAGCTTTTCCATCGGATTGAATGAGTAATTGCAAACAGTGTGAAAGTAATGGTCGCTTCTACGTTCCGGGCAACCTACCCTTCACTCTAGGGCGTTGCTGCACCACATCGAATAGCTACGGCCTTAGAAGTCAACGCCCGAAGCATAAAATGCAATAAAAATGCAGCAGTTTTTCCGTCGTATAACAGGAATAATTGCAACCAGAGTGAAGGTAATGGTCATTTCTACGCTCCGGGCAATCAAGGCTTCACTCTAGGGCGTTGCTCCACCAGGTCCAATAGTTAAGGCCTTAGAAGTCAACGCCAGGAGCATAAAATACAATATAAATACAACAGCTTTTCCATCGTATAAAACGAATAATTGCAACCAGTGTGAAAGTAATGGTCATTTCTACGTCCTGGGCAGCCTAGGTTTCGCTCTAGGGCGTTGCTCCACCACATCGAATAGTGAGTGCCTTAGAAGTCAACGCAAGAAGCATAAAATACGATATAAATACAACAGGTTTTCCATTGTATAAAATGAAAAATTGCAAACAATTTGGGAGTACTGGTCATTTCTACGTTCCGGGCAACCTAGTCTTCACTGTAGGGCGCTGGTCCACCAGATCCAATAGATAGGGCTTAAGAAGTCAGCGTCAGAAGCATAAAATACAAAATAAATACAACAGTTTTCCCATCGTATAAAACGAATAATTGCAACCAGTGTGAAAGCTATGGACATTTCTACATTTTGAGCAACCTAGCCTTCACTCTAGGGCGTTGCTCCACCAGATCGACTAATTAGGGCCTTAGAAGTCGACGCCAGAAGAATAAAATACAGTAAAGATGCAACAGTTTTTCCATCGTATAGCAGGAATAACTGCAACCAGTGTGAAAATACTGGTCACTTCCACGTTCCGGGTAACCTAGGTTTCACTCTTTGGCGTTGCTCCACCAGATCGAATAGTTAGGCCCTAAGAAGTCAACGCCAGAAGCATTATATACAATATAAATACAACAGCTTTTCCATCGTATAAAACGAATAATTGCAACCAGTGTGAAAGTTATGGACATTTCTGCATTCCGAGCAGGCTAGGCTTCACTCTAGTGCGTTGCTCCACCAGATCGAATAGTTAGCGCCTTAGAAGTCAACGCCAGAAGCATAAAATACAATATAAATATAACAGCTTTTCCATCGTATATAATGTATATTTGCACAACGTGTGAAAGTAATGGTCATTTCTACGGTCCGGGCAACCTAGGCTTCACTCTAGGGCGTTGTTCCACCAGATCGAATAGTTAGGGCCTAAGCAGTCAACGCCAGAAGCAGAAAATACAATATAAAAACAACAGCATTTCCATTGTATAAAACGAATAATTGCAACCAGTGTGAAAATTATGGTCATTTCTACGTTCCGAGCAACCTAGGCTTCACCCTAGGGCGTTGCTCCACCTCATCGAATAGCTACGGCCTTAGAAGTCAACGTCAGAAGCATAGAATACAACATAAATACAACAGTTTTTCGATCGTATAAAATGAATAATTGCAAACATGGTGAAAGTAACGGTCGTTTGTGCGTTCCCGGCAACCTAGGCTTCACTCTCGGGCGGCGGTCCACCAGATCGAATAGGTAGGGCCATAGAAGTCAATGCCCGAAGCATAAAATACAATAAAGATAAAAGATTTTTTCCATCCTATAACAGGAATAATTGCAGCCAGTGTGAAAGTGATGGTCATTTCTACGTCACGGGCAACCTAGGCTTCACTCTGTGGCGTTGCTCCACCACATCGAATAGCTATGGGCTTAGAAGTCAACGCCCGAAGCATAAAATGCAATAAAAATGCAGCAGTTTTTCCATCGTATAACAGGAATAATTGCAACCAGAGTGAAGATGATGGTCATTTCGACGTTCCGTGCAACCTAGGCGTCACTCTAGGGCGTTGCTCCACCACATCTAGCAGCTTCGGCCTTAGAAGTCAACGCCAGAAGCATAAAATACAATATAAATGCAACACTCTTTCCATCGTATAAAATGAATAATTGCATCCAGTGTGATAGCAGTGGTCATTTCCACGTTCCGGGCAACCTAGGTTCCACTCTGGGGCGTTGGTCCACCAGATCGAATAGTTAGGGCCTACGAAGTCAGCGCCTGAAGCATAAAATACAATATAAATACAACAGCTTTTCCTTCGTATCGAATAAATATTTGCAAACAGTGTGAAGATGATGGTCATTTCTACGTTCCGGGCTACCTAGGCTTCACTCTAGGGAGTTGCTCCACCACATCGAATAGCTACGGCCTTAGATGTTAGCGTCAGAAGCATAAAATGCAAAATAAATAGAACAGTTTTTCGACTGTATAAAACGAATAACTGCAACCAGTGTGAAAGTACTGGTCATTTCTACGTTCCGGGTAACCTAGGCTTCACTCTAGTGCGTTGCTCCACCAGATCGAATAGCTAGGGACCTAGAATTCAACGCCAGAAGGATAAAATACAATATAAGTACAACAGTTTTTCCATCGTATAAAATGAATAATTGCAGACATTGTGAAAGTAATGGTCATTACTACGTTCCGGGTAACATAGGCGTCACTCTAGGGCGTTGCTCCACCATATCTAGTAGCTACGGCCTTAGAAGTCAACGTCAGAAGCACAAAATACAATAAAAATGCAGCAGTTTTTCCATCGTATAGCATGACTAATTGCAACCAGTGCGAAAGTAATGATCATATCGACATTTCGGGCATCCTAGACATAACCCTGAGGCGTTGCTCCACCAGATCGAAGAGTTAGGGCCTTAGAAGTCAACGCCAGAAGCATAAAATACAATATAAATATAACAGCTTTTCCATCGTATATAATGTATATTTGCAAAAAGTGTGGAAGTAATGGTCATTTCTACGGTCCGGGCAACCTAGGCTTCACTCTGGGGCGTTGTTGCACCAGATCGAATAGTTAGGGCCTAAGCAGTCAACGCCAGAAGCAGAAAATACAATATAAAAACAACAGCATTTCCATTGTATAAAAGGAATAATTGCAACCAGTGTGAAAATTATGGTCATTTCTACGTTCCGAGCAACCTAGGCTTCACCCTAGGGCGTTGCTCCACCTCATCGAATAGCTACGGCCTTAGAAGTCAACGTCAGAAGCATAGAATACAAAAAAATAGAACAGTTTTTCCATGTGAAAAGCCAATAATTGCTACCAGTGTGAAAGTTATGGTCATTTCTACATCCCGGGCAACCTAGGCTTCACTCTAGGGCGTTGGTCCACCAGATCGAATAGTTAGGGCCTACGAAGTCAACGCCTGAAGCATAAAATACAATATAAATACAACAGCTTTTCCTTCGCATAAAACGACTAATTGCTACCAGTGTGAAAGTTATGGTTATTTCTACGTTCCGGGCAACGTAGGCTTCACTGTAGGGCGTTGCTCCACCAGATCAAATAGTTAAGGCCTTAGAAGTCAACGCCAGAAGCAGAAATACAATATAAATACAACAGATTTTCCATGATATAACAGGAATAATTGCAACCAGTGTGAAAGATATGGTCACGTCTACGTTCCGGGCCACCTAGGCTTCACTCTACGGCGTTCTTCCGCCAGATCCAATAGTTAGGGCCTAAGAAGTCAACGCCAGAAGCAGCAAATACCAAATAAATACAACAGTTTTTCCATCGTATAAAACGAATAATTGCAAACAGGTTGGAGGTAATGGTAATTTCTACGTTCCGGGCAACCTAGGCTTCACTCTAGGGCGGTGCTCCACCAGATCAAACAGTTAGGGCCTTAGAAGTCAACGCCCGAAGCTTCAAATACAAAATAAATAGAACAGTTTTTCCATTGTATAAAACGAATAATTGCTACCAGTGTAAAAGTTATGGTCATTTCTACGTTCCGGGCAACCTAGGCTTCACCCTAGGCCGTTGTTCCACCAGATCGAATAGTTAGGGCCTAAGAAGTGAACGCCAGAAGCATAAAATACAATATAAATACAACAGTTTTTCCATCATATAAAACGAATGATAGCAACCAGTGTGAAAGTTATGGTCATTTCTACGTTCCGGGCAATCTAGGCTGCACTCTAGGGCGTTGCTCCACCAGACCGAATAGTTAGGGCCTTAGAAGTCAACGCCCGAAGCATAAAATACAAAATAAATAGAACAGTTTTTCCATCGTATAACAGGAATAATTGCAACCAGTGTGAAGGTAATGGTACGTTCGACGTTCCGGGCAACCTAGGCGTCACTCTAGGGCGTTGCTCCACCAGATCGAATAGTTAGGGCCTTAGAAGTCAACGCCCGAAGCATAAAATGCAAAATAAATAGAACAGTTTTTCCATTGTATAAAACGAATAATTGATACCAGAGTGAAAGTTATGGACATTTCTACGTTCCGGGCTACCTAGGCTTCACGCTAGTGCGTTGTTCCACCAGATGGAACAGTTAGAGCCTAAGAAGTTAACGCCAGAAGCATAAAATACGATGTAAATACAACAACTTTTCCATCGTATGAAACGAATAATGGTAACCAGAGAGAAAGTCATGGTCATTTCTACGTTCCGGGCAACCTAGGCTTCACTCTAGGGCCTTGCTCCACCAGATCGAATGGTTAGGTCCTAAGAAGTCAACGCCAGAAGCATAAAATACAATAAAGGTGCAACAGCTTTTCTATCGTATAACAGGAATAATTGCAACCAGTGTGAAGGTAATGGTACGTTCGACGTTCCGGGCAACCTAGGCGTCACTCTAGGGCGTTGCTGCACCAGACCAAATAGTTAGGGCCTAAGAAGTCAACGCCAGAAGCATAAAATACAATATAAATGCAACAGCGTTTCCATCGTAAATAATGTATATTTGCAAACAGTGTGAAAGTAATGGTCATTTCTACGTTCCGGGCAACCTAGGCTTCATTCTAGGGCGCTGTGCCACCAGATCGAACAGACAGGGCCTAAGAAGTCAACGGCAGGAGAATAAAATACTATATAAGTACAACAGTTTTTCCATTGTATAAAGTGAATAATTGCTAACATTGTGAAAGTAATGGTCATTTCTACGTTCCGGGCAACCTAGGCGTCACTCTAGGGCGTTGCTCCAACACATCGAATAGCTACGGCCTTAGAAGTCAACGCCTGAAGGAAAAAATGCAATAAAAATACAACAGATTTTTCATCGTATAACAGGAATAATTGCAACAAGCGTGAAGGTAATGATCATTTCTACGTTCAGGGCATCGCAGGCTTCACTCTAGGGCGTTGTTCCACCAGATCGAATAGTTAAGGCCTAAGAAGTCAACGCCAGAATCATAAAATGCAATATTAATATAACAGTTTTTTCATCGTATAAAACGAATAATAGCAACCAGTGTGAAGTTATGGTCATTTCTGCGTTCAGGGCAACCTAGGCTTCACTCGAGGGCGTTGCTCCGCCAGATCGGATAGGTAGGGCCTTAGAAGTCAACGCCGAAAGCATAAAATACAAAATTAATAGAACAGTTTTTCCATGTATAAAACGAATAATTGCTACCAGTGTGAAAGTTATGGTCATTTCTACGTTCCGGGCAACCTAGGCTTCACTCGAGGGCGTTGCTCCGCCAGATCGGATAGGAAGGGCCTTAGAAGTCAACGCCGAAATCATAAAATACAAAATAAATAGAACAGTTTTTCCATGTATAAAACGAATAATGGCAACCAGTGTGAAAGTTATGGTCATTTCTACGTTGCGGGCAACCTAGGCTTCCCTCTAGGCCGTTGCTCCACCAGATCGAATAGCTAGGGCCTTACAAGTCAACGCCCGAAGCATAAATTACAATATAAGTGCACCAGCTTTTCCATCGTGTATAATGTATATTTGCAAGCAGTGTGGAAGTAATGGTCATTTCTACGTTCCGGGCAACCTAGGCTTCATTCTAGGGCGCTGTTCCACCAGATCGAACAGACAGGGCCTAAGAAGTCAACGCCAGAAGAATAAAATACGATATAAGTACAACAGTTTTTCCATTGTATAAAGTGAATAATTGCAAACATTGTGAAAGTAATGGTCATTTCTACGTTCCGGGCAACCTAGACGTCACTATAGGGCGTTGCTCCACCACAGCTAATAGCTACGGCCTTAGAAGTCAACGCCAGAAGCATAAACTACAATAAAAATGCAACAGTTTTTCCATCGTATAGCATGACTAATTGCAACCAGTGCGAATGTAATGATCATTTCGACGTTTAGGGCATCCTAGGCTTAACTCTGAGGCGTTGCTCCACCGGATTGAAGAGTTAGGGCCTTAGAAGTCAACGCCCGAAGCATAAAATGCAAAATAAATAGAACAGTTGTTCCATTGTATAAAACGAATAATTGCTACCAGTGTGAAAGTTATGGTCATTTCTACTTCCCGGGCAACCGAGGCTTCACTCTAGGGCGTTGCTCCACCAGATCGAATAGTTAGGGCCTTAGAAGTCAACGCCCGAAGCATAAAATGCAAAATAAATAGAACAGTTGTTCCATTGTATAAAACGAATAACTGCAACCAGTGTGAAAGTACTGGTCATTTCTACGTTCCGGGCAGCCTAGGCTTCACCGTAGGGCGTTGTTCCACCAGATGGAATAGTTAGGGCCTAAGAAGTCAACTCCAGAAGCATAAAATACGATATAAATACAACAGCTTTTCCATCGTATAAAACGAATAATGGTAACCAGTGTGAAAGTTATGGTCATTTCTACGTTCCGGTCAACCTAGGCTTCACTCTAGGGCAGTGCTCCACCAGATCAAATAGTTAGGGCCTAAGAAGTCAACGCCAGTAGCATAAATTACAATATAAGTACAACAGATTTTCCATCGTATATAATGTATATTTGCAAACAGTGTGGAAGTAATGGTCACTTCTACGTTCCGGGCAACCTAGTCTTCACTCTAGTGCCTTGTTCCACCAGATGGAATAGTTAGGGCCTAAGAAGTCAACGCCAGAAGCATAAAATACGATATAAATACAACAGCTTTTCCATCCTATAAAACGAATAATGGTAACCAATGTGAAAGTTATGGTTATTTCTACGTTCCGGGCAACCTAGGCTTCACTCTAGGACGTTGCGCCACCAGATCGAATAGTTAGGGCCTAAGAAGTCAACTCCAGAAGCATAAAATGCAATAAAGATGCAACAGCTTTTCTATCGTATAACAGGAATAATTGCAACCAGTGTGGAGGTAATGGTACGTTCGACGTTCCGGGCAACCTAGTCGTCACTCTAGGGCGTTGCTCCACCAGATCGAATAGTTAGGGCCTTAGAAGTCAACGCCCGAAGCATAAAATGCAAAATAAATAGAACAGCTTTTCCATTGTATAAAACGAATAATTGCTACCAGAGTGAAAGTTATGGTCACTTCTACGTTCCGGGCACCCTAGGCTTCACCCTTGGGCGTTGTTCCACCAGATCGAATAGTTAGGGCCTAAGAAGTGAACGCCAGAAGCATAAAATACGATAAAGATGCAACAGTTTTTCCATCGTATAAAACGAATAGTTGCAACCAGTGTGAAAGTTATGGTCATTTCTACGTTCCGGGCAACCTAGGCTTCACCCTAGGCCGTTGTTCCACCAGATCGAATAGTTAGGGCCTAAGAAGTGAACGCCAGAAGCATAAAATGCAATAAAGATACAACAGTTTTTCCATCGTTTAGCAGGAATAATTTGCAAGCAGTGTGGAAGTAATGGTCATTTCTACGTACCGGGCAACCTAGGCTTCATTCTAGGGCGCTGTTCCACCAGATCGAACAGACAGGGCCTAAGAAGTCAACGCCAGAAGTATAAAATACGATATAAGTACAACAGTTTTTCCATTGTATAAAGTGAATAATTGCAAACATTGTGAAAGTAATGGTCATTTCTACGTTCCGGGCAACCTAGACGTCACTGTAGGGCGTTGCCCCACCACAGCTAATAGCTACGGCCTTAGAAGTCAACGCCAGAAGCATAAACTACAATAAAAATGCAACAGTTTTTCCATCGTATAGCATGACTAATTGCAACCAGTGCGAATGTAATGATCATTTCGACGTTTCGGGCATCCTAGGCTTAACTCTGAGGCGTTGCTCCACCGGATTGAAGAGTTAGGGCCTTAGAAGTCAACGCCCGAAGCATAAAATGCAAAATAAATAGAACAGTTGTTCCATTGTATAAAACGAATAATTGCTACCAGTGTGAAAGTTATGGTCATTTCTACTTCCCGGGCAACCTAGGCTTCACTCTAGGGCGTTGCTCCACCAGATCGAATAGTTAGGGCCTTAGAAGTCAACGCCCGAAGCATAAAATGCAAAATAAATAGAACAGTTGTTCCATTGTATAAAACGAATAACTGCAACCAGTGTGAAAGTACTGGTCATTTCTACGTTCCGGGCAACCTGGGCTTTACTCTAGGGCGTTGTTCCACCAGATGGAATAGTTAGGGCCCAAGAAGTCAACGCCAGAAGCATAAAATACGATATAAATACAACAGCTTTTCCATCGTATAAAACAAATAATTGCAACCAGTGTGAAAGTTATGGTCATTTCTACGTTCCGGGCAACCTAGGCTTCACTGTATGGCGTTCTTCCACCACATCGAATAGCTACGGCCTCAGAAGTCAACGCCTGAAGTATAAAATACAATAAAAATACAACAGTCTTTCCATCCTATAACAGGAATAATTGCAACCCGTGTGAAAGGGATGGTCATTTCTACGTTCCAGGCAACCTAGGCTTCACTCTAGGGCTTTGCTCCACCAGATCAAACAGTTAGGGCCTTAGAAGTCAACGCCCGAAGCATTAAATACAAAATAAATACAGCAGTTTTTCCATTGTATAAAACGAATAATTGCTACCAGTGTAAAAGTTATGGTCATTTCTACGTTCCGGGCAACCTAGGCTTCACCCTAGGCTGTTGTTCCACCAGATCGAATAGTTAGGGCCTAGGAAGTCAACGCCAGAAGCATAAAATACGATATAAATACAACAGCTTTTCCATCGTATAAAACAAATAAATGCTACCAGTTTGATAGTGATGGTCATTTCTACGTACCGGGCAACCTAGGCTTCACTCTAGGGCGTTGCTCCACCAGATCGAATAGTTAGGGCCTTAGGAGTCAACGCCCGAAGCATAAAATATAAAATAAATAGAACAGTTTTTCCATCGTATAAAACTAATAATTGCTACCAGTGTGAAAGTTATGGTCATTTCTACTTCCCGGGCAACCTAGGCTTTACTCTAGGGCGTTGCTCCACCAGGTCGAATAGTTAGGGCCTTAGAAGTCAACGCCCGAAGCATAAAATGCAAAATAAATAAAACAGTTGTTCCATTGTATAAAACGAATAACTGCAACCAGTGTGAAAGTTATGGTCATTTCAACTTCCCGGGCAACCTAGGCTTTACTCTAGGGCGTTGCTCCACCAGGTCGAATAGTTAGGGCCTAAGAAGTGAACGCCAGAAGCATAAAATGCAATAAAAATACAACAGTTTTTCCATCGTTTAGCAGGAATAATTTGCAACCTGTGTGATAGTAGTGGTCATTTCTACGTTCCGGGCAAACTAGGCTTCACTCTAGGGCGGTGCTCCACCTGATCGAATAGTTAGGGCCTTAGAAGCCAACGCCCGAAGCATTAAATACGATAAAGATGCAACAGTTTTTCGATCGTATAAAATGAATAATTGCAAACAGTGAAAGATATGGACATTTCTACGTTCCGGGCTACCTAGGCTTCACTCTATGGCGTTCCTCCACCACATCGAATAGCAACGGCCTCAGAAGTCAACGCCAGAAGCATAAAATACAATATAAATATAACAGCTTTTACATCGTATAAAACGAATAATTGCTACCAGTGTAAAAGTTATAGCCATTTGTACGTTCCGGGCAACCTAGGCTCCACTGTATGGCGTTCTTCCACCACATCGTATAGCTACGGCCTCAGACGTCAACGCCTGACGTATAAAATACAATAAAAATACAACAGTCTTTCCATCCTATAACAGGAATAATTGCAACCTGTGTGAAAGGGATGGTCATTTCTACGTTCCAGGCAACCTAGGCTTCACTCTAGGGCGTTGCTCCACCAGATCAAACAGTTAGGGCCTTAGAAGTCAACGCCGGAAGCATTAAATACAAAATAAATAGAACAGCTTTTCCATTGTATAAAACGAATAATTGCTACCAGTGTAAAAGTTATGGTCATTTCTACGTTCCGGGCAACCTAGGCTTCACTCTAGGGCGGTGCTCCACCAGATCAAACAGTTAGGGCCTTAGAAGTCAACGCCCGAAGCTTCAAATACAAAATAAATAGAACAGTTTTTCCATTGTATAAAACGAATAATTGCTACCAGTGTAAAAGTTATGGTCATTTCTACGTTCCGGGCAACCTAGGCTTCACCCTAGGCCGTTGTTCCACCAGATCGAATAGTTAGGGCCTTAGAAGTCAACGCCCGAAGCATTAAATACAAAATAAATACAGCAGTTTTTCCATTGTATAAAACGAATAATTGCTACCAGTGTAAAAGTTATGGTCATTTCTACGTTCCGGGCAACCTAGGCTTCACCCTAGGCTGTTGTTCCACCAGATCGAATAGTTAGGGCCTAGGAAGTCAACGCCAGAAGCATAAAATACGATATAAATACAACAGCTTTTCCATCGTATAAAACAAATAAATGCTACCAGTTTGATAGTGATGGTCATTTCTACGTACCGGGCAACCTAGGCTTCACTCTAGGGCGTTGCTCCACCAGATCGAATAGTTAGGGCCTTAGGAGTCAACGCCCGAAGCATAAAATATAAAATAAATAGAACAGTTTTTCCATCGTATAAAACTAATAATTGCTACCAGTGTGAAAGTTATGGTCATTTCTACTTCCCGGGCAACCTAGGCTTTACTCTAGGGCGTTGCTCCACCAGGTCGAATAGTTAGGGCCTTAGAAGTCAACGCCCGAAGCATAAAATGCAAAATAAATAAAACAGTTGTTCCATTGTATAAAACGAATAACTGCAACCAGTGTGAAAGTTATGGTCATTTCTACTTCCCGGGCAACATAGGCTTTACTCTAGGGCGTTGCTCCACCAGGTCGAATAGTTAGGGCCTAAGAAGTGAACGCCAGAAGCATAAAATGCAATAAAAATACAACAGTTTTTCCATCGTTTAGCAGGAATAATTTGCAACCAGTGTGAAAGTTATGGTCATTTCTACGTTCCGGGCAATCTAGGCTGCACTCTAGGGCGTTGCTCCACCAGACCGAATAGTTAGGGCCTTAGAAGTCAACGCCCGAAGCATAAAATACAAAATAAATAGAACAGTTTTTCCATCGTATAACAGGAATAATTGCAACCAGTGTGAAGGTAATGGTACGTTCGACGTTCCGGGCAACCTAGGCGTCACTCTAGGGCGTTGCTCCACCAGATCGAATAGTTAGGGCCTTAGAAGTCAACGCCCGAAGCATAAAATGCAAAATAAATAGAACAGTTTTTCCATTGTATAAAACGAATAATTGATACCAGAGTGAAAGTTATGGACATTTCTACGTTCCGGGCTACCTAGGCTTCACGCTAGTGCGTTGTTCCACCAGATGGAACAGTTAGAGCCTAAGAAGTTAACGCCAGAAGCATAAAATACGATGTAAATACAACAACTTTTCCATCGTATGAAACGAATAATGGTAACCAGAGAGAAGGTCATGGTCATTTCTACGTTCCGGGCAACCTAGGCTTAACTCTAGGGCCTTGCTCCACCAGATCGAATGGTTAGGTCCTAAGAAGTCAACGCCAGAAGCATAAAATACAATAAAGGTGCAACAGCTTTTCTATCGTATAACAGGAATAATTGCAACCAGTGTGAAGGTAATGGTACGTTCGTCGTTCCGGGCAACCTAGGCGTCACTCTAGGGCGTTGCTGCACCAGACCAAATAGTTAGGGCCTAAGAAGTCAACGCCAGAAGCATAAAATACAATATAAATGCAACAGCGTTTCCATCGTAAATAATGTATATTTGCACACAGTGTGAAAGTAATGGTCATTTCTACGTTCCGGGCAACCTAGGCTTCTTTCTAGGGCGCTGTGCCACCAGATCGAACAGACAGGGCCTAAGAAGTCAACGGCAGGAGAATAAAATACTATATAAGTACAACAGTTTTTCCATTGTATAAAGTGAATAATTGCTAACATTGTGAAAGTAATGGTCATTTCTACGTTCCGGACAACCTAGGCGTCACTCTAGGGCGTTGCTCCAACACATCGAATAGCTACGGCCTTAGAAGTCAACGCCTGAAGGAAAAAATGCAATAAAAATACAACAGATTTTTCATCGTATAACAGGAATAATTGCAACAAGCGTGAAGGTAATGATCATTTCTACGTTCCGGGCATCGCAGGCTTCACTCTAGGGCGTTGTTCCACCAGATCGAATAGTTAGGGCCTAAGAAGTCAACGCCAGAATCATAAAATGCAATATTAATATAACAGTTTTTTCATCGTATAAAACGAATAATAGCAACCAGTGTGAAGTTATGGTCATTTCTGCGTTCAGGGCAACCTAGGCTTCACTCGAGGGCGTTGCTCCGCCAGATCGGATAGGTAGGGCCTTAGAAGTCAACGCCGAAAGCATAAAATACAAAATTAATAGAACAGTTTTTCCAGGTATAAAACGAATAATTGCTACCAGTGTGAAAGTTATGGTCATTTCTACGTTCCGGGCAACCTAGGCTTCACTCGAGGGCGTTGCTCCGCCAGATCGGATAGGAAGGGCCTTAGAAGTCAACGCCGAAATCATAAAATACAAAATAAATAGAACAGTTTTTCCATGTATAAAACGAATAATGGCAACCAGTGTGAAAGTTATGGTCATTTCTACGTTGCGGGCAACCTAGGCTTCCCTCTAGGCCGTTGCTCCACCAGATCGAATAGCTAGGGCCTTACAAGTCAACGCCCGAAGCATAAATTACAATATAAGTGCACCAGCTTTTCCATCGTGTATAATGTATATTTGCAAGCAGTGTGGAAGTAATGGTCATTTCTACGTTCCGGGCAACCTAGGCTTCATTCTAGGGCGCTGTTCCACCAGATCGAACAGACAGGGCCTAAGAAGTCAACGCCAGAAGAATAAAATACGATATAAGTACAACAGTTTTTCCATTGTATAAAGTGAATAATTGCAAACATTGTGAAAGTAATGGTCATTTCTACGTTCCGGGCAACCTAGACGTCACTATAGGGCGTTGCTCCACCACAGCTAATAGCTACGGCCTTAGAAGTCAACGCCAGAAGCATAAACTACAATAAAAATGCAACAGTTTTTCCATCGTATAGCATGACTAATTGCAACCAGTGCGAATGTAATGATCATTTCGACGTTTAGGGCATCCTAGGCTTAACTCTGAGGCGTTGCTCCACCGGATTGAAGAGTTAGGGCCTTAGAAGTCAACGCCCGAAGCATAAAATGCAAAATAAATAGAACAGTTGTTCCATTGTATAAAACGAATAATTGCTACCAGTGTGAAAGTTATGGTCATTTCTACTTCCCGGGCAACCGAGGCTTCACTCTAGGGCGTTGCTCCACCAGATCGAATAGTTAGGGCCTTAGAAGTCAACGCCCGAAGCATAAAATGCAAAATAAATAGAACAGTTGTTCCATTGTATAAAACGAATAACTGCAACCAGTGTGAAAGTACTGGTCATTTCTACGTTCCGGGCAGCCTAGGCTTCACCGTAGGGCGTTGTTCCACCAGATGGAATAGTTAGGGCCTAAGAAGTCAACTCCAGAAGCATAAAATACGATATAAATACAACAGCTTTTCCACCGTATAAAACGAATAATGGTAACCAGTGTGAAAGTTATGGTCATTTCTACGTTCCGGTCAACCTAGGCTTCACTCTAGGGCAGTGCTCCACCAGATCAAATAGTTAGGGCCTAAGAAGTCAACGCCAGTAGCATAAATTACAATATAAGTACAACAGATTTTCCATCGTATATAATGTATATTTGCAAACAGTGTGGAAGTAATGGTCACTTCTACGTTCCGGGCAACCTAGTCTTCACTCTAGTGCCTTGTTCCACCAGATGGAATAGTTAGGGCCTAAGAAGTCAACGCCAGAAGCATAAAATACGATATAAATACAACAGCTTTTCCATCCTATAAAACGAATAATGGTAACCAATGTGAAAGTTATGGTTATTTCTACGTTCCGGGCAACCTAGGCTTCACTCTAGGACGTTGCGCCACCAGATCGAATAGTTAGGGCCTAAGAAGTCAACTCCAGAAGCATAAAATGCAATAAAGATGCAACAGCTTTTCTATCGTATAACAGGAATAATTGCAACCAGTGTGGAGGTAATGGTACGTTCGACGTTCCGGGCAACCTAGTCGTCACTCTAGGGCGTTGCTCCACCAGATCGAATAGTTAGGGCCTTAGAAGTCAACGCCCGAAGCATAAAATGCAAAATAAATAGAACAGCTTTTCCATTGTATAAAACGAATAATTGCTACCAGAGTGAAAGTTATGGTCACTTCTACGTTCCGGGCACCCTAGGCTTCACCCTTGGGCGTTGTTCCACCAGATCGAATAGTTAGGACCTAAGAAGTGAACGCCAGAAGCATAAAATACGATAAAGATGCAACAGTTTTTCCATCGTATAAAACGAATAGTTGCAACCAGTGTGAAAGTTATGGTCATTTCTACGTTCCGGGCAACCTAGGCTTCACCCTAGGCCGTTGTTCCACCAGATCGAATAGTTAGGGCCTAAGAAGTGAACGCCAGAAGCATAAAATGCAATAAAGATACAACAGTTTTTCCATCGTTTAGCAGGAATAATTTGCAAGCAGTGTGGAAGTAATGGTCATTTCTACGTACCGGGCAACCTAGGCTTCATTCTAGGGCGCTGTTCCACCAGATCGAACAGACAGGGCCTAAGAAGTCAACGCCAGAAGTATAAAATACGATATAAGTACAACAGTTTTTCCATTGTATAAAGTGAATAATTGCAAACATTGTGAAAGTAATGGTCATTTCTACGTTCCGGGCAACCTAGACGTCACTGTAGGGCGTTGCCCCACCACAGCTAATAGCTACGGCCTTAGAAGTCAACGCCAGAAGCATAAACTACAATAAAAATGCAACAGTTTTTCCATCGTATAGCATGACTAATTGCAACCAGTGCGAATGTAATGATCATTTCGACGTTTCGGGCATCCTAGGCTTAACTCTGAGGCGTTGCTCCACCGGATTGAAGAGTTAGGGCCTTAGAAGTCAACGCCCGAAGCATAAAATGCAAAATAAATAGAACAGTTGTTCCATTGTATAAAACGAATAATTGCTACCAGTGTGAAAGTTATGGTCATTTCTACGTTCCGGGCAACCTAGGCTTCACTCTAGGGCGTTGCTCCACCAGATCAAACAGTTAGGGCCTTAGAAGTCAACGCCCGAAGCTTCAAATACAAAATAAATAGAACAGTTTTTCCATTGTATAAAACGAATAATTGCTACCAGTGTAAAAGTTATGGTCATTTCTACGTACCGGGCAACCTAGGCTTCACTTTAGGGCGTTGCTCTACCAGATCGAATAGTTAGGGCCTTAGAAGTCAACGCCCGAAGCATAAAATACAAAATAAATACAACAGCTTTTCCATCGTATAAAACGAATAATTGCTACCAGTGTGAAAGTTATGGTCATTTCTACTTTCCGGGCAACCTAGGCTTCACCCTAGGGCGTTGTTCCACCAGATGGAATAGTTAGGCCCTAAGAAGTCAACGCCAGAAGCATAAAATACGATATAAATACAACAGCTTTTCCATCGTATAAAACAAATAATTGCTACCAGTTTGATAGTGATGGTCATTTCTACGTACGGGGCAACCTAGGCTTCACTCTAGGGCGTTGCTCTACCAGATCGAATAGTTAGGGCCTTAGACGTCAGCGCCAGAAGCATAAAATACGATATAAATACAACAGCTTTTCCATCGTATAAAACAAATAATTGCAACCAGTTTGATAGTGATGGTCATCTCTACGTACCGGCAACCTAGGCTTCACTCTAGGGCGTTGCTCCACCAGATCGAATGGTTAGGGCCTTAGAAGTCAACTCCCGAAGCATAAAATATAAAATAAATAGAACAGTTTTTCCATCGTATAAAACGAATAATTGCTACCAGTGTGAAAGTTATGGTCATTTCTACTTTCCGGGCAACCTAGACTTCACCCTAGGGCGTTGTTCCACCAGATGGAATAGTTAGAGCCTAAGAAGTCAACGCCAGAAGCATAAAATACGATATAAATACAACAGCTATTCCATCGTATAATACGAATAATTGCAACCAGTGTGAAAGTTATGGTCATTTCTACGTTCCGGGCAACCTAGGCTTCACCATAGGGCGATGCTACAACAGATTGAATAGTTAGGGCCTTAGAAGTCAATGCCCGAAGCATAAAATGCAATAAAAATACAACAGCTTTTCCATCGTATAGCAGGAATAATTTGCAACCAGTGTGATAGTAGTGGTCATTTCTACGTTCCGGGCAACCTAGGTTTCACTGTATGGCGTTCTTCCACCACATCGGATAGCTACGGCCTCAGAAGTCAACGCCTGAAGTATAAAATACAATAAAAATACAACAGTCTTTCCATCCTATAACATGAATAATTGCAACCCGTGTGAAAGGGATGGTCATTTCTACGTTCCAGGAAACCTAGGCTTCACTCTAGGGCGTTGCTCCACCAGATCAAACAGTTAGGGCCTTAGAAGTCAACGCCCGAAGCATTAAATACAAAATAAATACAGCAGTTTTTCCATTGTATAAAACGAATAATTGCTACCAGTGTAAAAGTTATGGTCATTTCTACGTTCCGGGCAACCTAGGCTTCACCCTAGGCTGTTGTTCCACCAGATCGAATAGTTAGGGCCTAGGAAGTCAACGCCAGAAGCATAAAATACGATATAAATACAACAGCTTTTCCATCGTATAAAACAAATAAATGCTACCAGTTTGATAGTGATGGTCATTTCTACGTACCGGGCAACCTAGGCTTCACTCTAGGGCGTTGCTCCACCAGATCGAATAGTTAGGGCCTTAGGAGTCAACGCCCGAAGCATAAAATATAAAATAAATAGAACAGTTTTTCCATCGTATAAAACTAATAATTGCTACCAGTGTGAAAGTTATGGTCATTTCTACTTCCCGGGCAACCTAGGCTTTACTCTAGGGCGTTGCTCCACCAGGTCGAATAGTTAGGGCCTTAGAAGTCAACGCCCGAAGCATAAAATGCAAAATAAATAGAACAGTTGTTCCATTGTATAAAACGAATAACTGCAACCAGTGTGAAAGTACTGGTCATTTCTACGTTCCGGGCAGCCTAGGCTTCACCCTAGGGCGTTGTTCCACCAGATGGAATAGTTAGGGCCTAAGAAGTCAACTCCAGAAGCATAAAATACGATATAAATACAACAGCTTTTCCATCGTATAAAACGAATAATGGTAACCAGTGTGAAAGTTATGGTCATTTCTACGTTCCGGTCAACCTAGGCTTCACTCTAGGGCAGTGCTCCACCAGATCAAATAGTTAGGGCCTAAGCCGTCAACGCCAGTAGCATAAATTACAATATATGTACAACAGATTTTCCATCGTATATAATGTATATTTGCAAACAGTGTGGAAGTAATGGTCACTTCTACGTTCCGGGCAACCTAGGCTTCACTCTAGTGCGTTGTTCCACCAGATGGAATAGTTAGGGCCCAAGAAGTCAACGCCAGAAGCATAAAATACGATATAAATACAACAGCTTTTCCATCATATAAAACGAATAATGGTAACCACTGTGAAAGTTATGGTCATTTCTACGTTCCGGGCAACCTAGGCTTCACTCTAGGACGTTGCGCCAACAGATCGAATAGTTAGGGCCTAAGAAGTCAACGCCAGAAGCATAAAATACGATATAAATACAACAGCTTTTCCATCGTATAAAACAAATAATTGCTACCAGTTTGATAGTGATGGTCATTTCTACGTACCGGGCAACCTAGGCTTCACTCTAGGGCGTTGCTCCACCAGATCGAATAGTTAGGGCCTAAGAAGTCAACGCCAGAAGCATAAAATACGATATAAATACAACAGCTTTTCCATCGTATAAAACGAATAATTGCAACCAGTGTGAAAGTTATGGTCATTTCTACGTTCCGGTCAACCTAGGCTTCACTCTAGGGCAGTGCTCCACCAGATCAAATAGTTAGGGCCTAAGAAGTCAACGCCAGTAGCATAAATTAAAATATAAGTACAACAGATTTTCCATCGAATATAATGTATATTTGCAAACAGTGTGGAAGTAATGGTCACTTCTACGTTCCGGGCAACCAAGGCTTCACTCTAGTGCGTTGTTCCACCAGATGGAATAGTTAGGGCCTAAGAAGTCAACGCCAGAAGCATAAAATACGATATAAATACAACAGCTTTTCCATCATATAAATCAAATAATGGTAACCAGTGTGAAAGTTATGGTCATTTCTACGTCCCGGGCAACCTAGGCTTCACACTAGGACGTTGCGCCACCAGATCGAATAGTTAGGGCCTAAGAAGTCGACGCCAGAAGCATAAAATACAATAAAGATGCAACAGCTTTTCTATCGTATAACAGGAATAATTGCAACCAGTGTGAAAGTTATGGTCACTTCTACGTTCCGGGCAACCTAGGCTTCACTCTAGGGCGGTGCTCCACCAGATCAAACAGTTAGGGCCTTAGAAGTCAACGCCCGAAGCTTCAAATACAAAATAAATAGAACAGTTTTTCCATTGTATAAAACGAATAATTGCTACCAGTGTAAAAGTTATGGTCATTTCTACGTTCCGGGCAACCTAGGCTTCACCCTAGGCCGTTGTTCCACCAGATCGAATAGTTAGGGCCTAAGAAGTGAACGCCAGAAGCATAAAATACAATATAAATACAACAGTTTTTCCATCATATAAAACGAATGATAGCAACCAGTGTGAAAGTTATGGTCATTTCTACGTTCCGGGCAATCTAGGCTGCACTCTAGGGCGTTGCTCCACCAGACCGAATAGTTAGGGCCTTAGAAGTCAACGCCCGAAGCATAAAATACAAAATAAATAGAACAGTTTTTCCATCGTATAACAGGAATAATTGCAACCAGTGTGAAGGTAATGGTACGTTCGACGTTCCGGGCAACCTAGGCGTCACTCTAGGGCGTTGCTCCACCAGATCGAATAGTTAGGGCCTTAGAAGTCAACGCCCGAAGCATAAAATGCAAAATAAATAGAACAGTTTTTCCATTGTATAAAACGAATAATTGATACCAGAGTGAAAGTTATGGACATTTCTACGTTCCGGGCTACCTAGGCTTCACGCTAGTGCGTTGTTCCACCAGATGGAACAGATAGAGCCTAAGAAGTTAACGCCAGAAGCATAAAATACGATGTAAATACAACAACTTTTCCATCGTATGAAACGAATAATGGTAACCAGAGAGAAAGTCATGGTCATTTCTACGTTCCGGGCAACCTAGGCTTCACTCTAGGGCCTTGCTCCACCAGATCGAATGGTTAGGTCCTAAGAAGTCAACGCCAGAAGCATAAAATACAATAAAGGTGCAACAGCTTTTCTATCGTATAACAGGAATAATTGTAACCAGTGTGAAGGTAATGGTACGTTCGACGTTCCGGGCAACCTAGGCGTCACTCTAGAGCGTTGCTGCACCAGACCAAATAGTTAGGGCCTAAGAAGTCGACGCCAGAAGCATAAAATACAATATAAATGCAACAGCGTTTCCATCGTAAATAATGTATATTTGCAAACAGTGTGAAAGTAATGGTCATTTCTACGTTCCGGGCAACCTAGGCTTCATTCTAGGGCGCTGTGCCACCAGATCGAACAGACAGGGCCTAAGAAGTCAACGGCAGGAGAATAAAATACTATATAAGTACAACAGTTTTTCCATTGTATAAAGTGAATAATTGCTAACATTGTGAAAGTAATGGTCATTTCTACGTTCCGGGCAACCTAGGCGTCACTCTAGGGCGTTGCTCCAACACATCGAATAGCTACGGCCTTAGAAGTCAACGCCTGAAGGAAAAAATGCAATAAAAATACAACAGATTTTTCATCGTATAACAGGAATAATTGCAACAAGCGTGAAGGTAATGATCATTTCTACGTTCCGGGCATCGCAGGCTTCACTCTAGGGCGTTGTTCCACCAGATCGAATAGTTAGGGCCTAAGAAGTCAACGCCAGAATCATAAAATGCAATATAAATATAACAGTTTTTTCATCGTATAAAACGAATAATAGCAACCAGTGTGAAGTTATGGTCATTTCTGCGTTCAGGCCAACCTAGGCTTCATTCGAGGGCGTTGCTCCGCCAGATCGGATAGGTAGGGCCTTAGAAGTCAACGCCGAAAGCATAAAATACAAAATTAATAGAACAGTTTTTCCATGTATAAAACGAATAATTGCTACCAGTGTGAAAGTTATGGTCATTTCTACGTTCCGGGCAACCTAGGCTTCACTCGAGGGCGTTGCTCCGCCAGATCGGATAGGAAGGGCCTTAGAAGTCAACGCCGAAATCATAAAATACAAAATAAATAGAACAGTTTTTCCATGTATAAAACGAATAATGGCAACCAGTGTGAAAGTTATGGTCATTTCTACGTTGCGGGCAACCTAGGCTTCCCTCTAGGCCGTTGCTCCACCAGATCGAATAGCTAGGGCCTTACAAGTCAACGCCCGAAGTATAAATTAAAATATAAGTGCACCAGCTTTTCCATCGTGTATAATGTATATTTGCAAGCAGTGTGGAAGTAATGGTCATTTCTACGTTCCGGGCAACCTAGGCTTCATTCTAGGGCGCTGTTCCACCAGATCGAACAGACAGGGCCTAAGAAGTCAACGCCAGAAGAATAAAATACGATATAAGTACAACAGTTTTTCCATTGTATAAAGTGAATAATTGCAAACATTGTGAAAGTAATGGTCATTTCTACGTTCCGGGCAACCTAGACGTCACTGTAGGGCGTTGCTCCACCACAGCTAATAGCTACGGCCTTAGAAGTCAACGCCAGAAGCATAAACTACAATAAAAATGCAACAGTTTTTCAATCGTATAGCATGACTAATTGCAAGCAGTGCGAATGTAATGATCATTTCGACGTTTAGGGCATCCTAGGCTTAACTCTGAGGCGTTGCTCCACCGGATTGAAGAGTTAGGGCCTTAGAAGTCAACGCCCGAAGCATAAAATGCAAAATAAATAGAACAGTTGTTCCATTGTATAAAACGAATAATTGCTACCAGTGTGAAAGTTATGGTCATTTCTACTTCCTGGGCAACCGAGGCTTCACTCTAGGGCGTTGCTCCAACAAGATCGAATAGTTAGGGCCTTAGAAGTCAACGCCCGAAGCATAAAATGCAAAATAAATAGAACAGTTGTTCCATTGTATAAAACGAATAATTGCTACCAGTGTGAAAGTTATGGTCATTTCTACTTCCCGGGCAATCTAGGCTTCACTCTAGGGCGTTGCTCCACCAGATCGAATAGTTAGGGCCTTAGAAGTCAACGCCCGAAGCATAAAATGCAAAATAAATAGAACAGTTGTTCCATTGTATAAAACGAATAACTGCAACCAGTGTGAAAGTACTGGTCATTTCTACGTTCCGGGCAACCTGCGCTTTACTCTAGGGCGTTGTTCCACCAGATGGAATAGTTAGGGCCTAAGAAGTCAACGGCAGAAGCATAAAATACGATATAAATACAACAGCTTTTCCATCGTATAAAACAAATAATTGCAACCAGTGTGAAAGTTATGGTCATTTCTACGTTCCGGGCAACCTAGGCTTCACTGTATGGCGTTCTTCCACCACATCGAATAGCTACGGCCTCAGAAGTCAACGCCTGAAGTATAAAATACAATAAAAATACAACAGTCTTTCCATCCTATAACAGGAATAATTGCAACCCGTGTGAAAGGGATGGTCATTTCTACGTTCCAGGCAACCTAGGCTTCACTCTAGGGCGTTGCTCCACCAGATCAAACAGTTAGGGCCTTAGAAGTCAAGGCCCGAAGCTTCAAATACAAAATAAATAGAACAGTTTTTCCATTGTATAAAACGAATAATTGCTACCAGTGTAAAAGTTATGGTCATTTCTACGTTCCGGGCAACCTAGTCTTCACCCTAGGCCGTTGTTCCACCAGATCGAATAGTTAGGGCCTAAGAAGTGAACGCCAGAAGCATAAAATACAATATAAATACAACAGTTTTTCCATCATATAAAACGAATGATAGCAACCAGTGTGAAAGTTATGGTCATTTCTACGTTCCGGGCAATCTAGGCTGCACTCTAGGGCGTTGCTCCACCAGACCGAATAGTTAGGGCCTTAGAAGTCAACGCCCGAAGCATAAAATACAAAATAAATAGAACAGTTTTTCCATCGTATACAACGAATAATAGCAACCAGAGTGAAAGTTATGGTCATTTCTACGTACCGGGCAACCTAGGCTTCACTCTAGGGCGTTGCTCTACCAGATCGAATAGTTAGGGCCTTAGAAGTCAACGCCCGAAGCATAAAATACAAAATAAATACAACAGCTTTTCCATCGTATAAAACGAATAATTGCTACCAGTGTGAAAGTTATGGTCATTTCTACTTTCCTGGCAACCTAGGCTTCACCCTAGGGCGTTGTTCCACCAGATGGAATAGTTAGGGCCTAAGAAGTCAACGCCAGAAGCATAAAATACGATATAAATACAACAGCTTTTCCATCGTATAAAACAAATAATTGCTACCAATTTGATAGTGATGGTCATTTCTACGTACGGGGCAACTTAGGCTTCACTCTAGGGCGTTGCTCTACCAGATCGAATAGTTAGGGCCTTAGACGTCAGCGCCAGAAGCATAAAATACGATATAAATACAACAGCTTTTCCATCGTATAAAACAAATAATTGCAACCAGTTTGAGAGTGATGGTCATCTCTACGTACCGGGCAACCTAGGCTTCACTCTAGGGCGTTGCTCCACCAGATCGAATAGTTAGAGCCTAAGAAGTCAACGCCAGAAGCATAAAATACGATATAAATACAACAGCTATTCCATCGTATAATACGAATAATTGCAACCAGTGTGAAAGTGATGGTCATTTCTACGTTCCGGGCAACCTGGGCTTCACCCTAGGGCGTTGCTCCAACAGATTGAATAGTTCGGGCCTTAGAAGTCAATGCCCGAAGCATAATATGCAATAAAAATACAACAGCTTTTCTATCGTATAGCAGGATTAATTTGCAACCAGTGTGATAGTAGTGGTCATTTCTACGTTCCGGGCAACCTAGGTTTCACTCCATTGCGGGGCTCCACCAGATCGAATAGTTACGGCCTAAGAAGCCAACGCCAGAAGCACAAAATACGATAAAGATGCAACAGTTTTTCCATCGTATAAAACGAATAATTGCAACCAGTGTGAAAGTTATGGTCATTTCTACGTTCCGGGCAACCTAGGCTTCACCATAGGGCGATGCTACAACAGATTGAATAGTTAGGGCCTTAGAAGTCAATGCCCGAAGCATAAAATGCAATAAAAATACAAAAGCTTTTCCATCGTATAGCAGGAATAATTTGCAACCAGTGTGATAGTAGTGGTCATTTCTACGTTCCGGGCAACCTAGGTTTCACTGTATGGCGTTCTTCCACCACATCGGATAGCTACGGCCTAAGAAGTCAAAGCCAGAAGCAAAAATACAATAAAGATGCAACAGCTTTTCTATCGTATAACAGGAATAATTGCAACCAGTGTGAAGGTAATGGTACGTTCGACGTTCCCGGCAACCTAGGCGTCACTCTAGGGCGTTGCTCCACCAGATCGAATAGTTAGGGCCTTAGAAGTCAACGCCCGAAGCATAAAATGCAAAATAAATAGAACAGTTTTTCCATTGTATAAAACGAATAATTGATACCAGAGTGAAAGTTATGGACATTTCTACGTTCCGGGCAACCTAGGCTTCACGCTAGTGCGTTGTTCCACCAGATCAAACAACTAGGGCCTTAGAAGTCAACGCCCGAAGCATTAAATACAAAATAAATACAGCAGTTTTTCCATTGTATAAAACGAATAATTGCTACCAGTGTAAAAGTTATGGTCATTTCTACGTTCCGGGCAACCTAGGCTTCACCCTAGGCTGTTGTTCCACCAGATCGAATAGTTAGGGCCTAGGAAGTCAACGCCAGAAGCATAAAATACGATATAAATACAACAGCTTTTCGATCGTATAAAACAAATAAATGCTACCAGTTTGATAGTGATGGTCATTTCTACGTACCGGGCAACCTAGGCTTCACTCTAGGGCGTTGCTCCACCAGATCGAATAGTTAGGACCTTAGGAGTCAACGCCCGTAGCATAAAATATAAAATAAATAGAACAGTTTTTCCATCGTATAAAACTAATAATTGCTACCAGTGTGAAAGTTATGGTCATTTCTACTTCCCGGGCAACATAGGCTTTACTCTAGGGCGTTGCTCCACCAGGTCGAATAGTTAGGGCCTTAGAAGTCAACGCCCGAAGCATAAAATGCAAAATAAATAGAACAGTTGTTCCATTGTATAAAACGAATAACTGCAACCAGTGTGAAAGTACTGGTCATTTCTACGTTCCGGGCAGCCTAGGCTTCACCCTAGGGCGTTGTTCCACCAGATGGAATAGTTAGGGCCTAAGAAGTCAACTCCAGAAGCATAAAATACGATATAAATACAACAGCTTTTCCATCTTATAAAACGAATAATGGTAACCAGTGTGAAAGTTATGGTCATTTCTACGTTCCGGTCAACCTAGGCTTCACTCTAGGGCAGTGCTCCACCAGATCAAATAGTTAGGGCCTAAGCCGTCAACGCCAGTAGCATAAATTACAATATATGTACAACAGATTTTCCATCGTATATAATGTATATTTGCAAACAGTGTGGAAGTAATGGTCACTTCTACGTTCCGGGCAACCTAGGCTTCACTCTAGTGCGTTGTTCCACCAGATGGAATAGTTAGGGCCTAAGAAGTCAACGCCAGAAGCATAAAATACGATATAAATACAACAGCTTTTCCATCACATAAAACGAATAATGGTAACCACTGTGAAAGTTATGGTCATTTCTACGTTCCGGGCAACCTAGGCTTCACTCTAGGACGTTGCGCCAACAGATAGAATAGTTAGGGCCTAAGAAGTCAACGCCAGAAGCATGAAATACAATAAAGATGCAACAGCTTTTCTATCGTATAACAGGAATAATTGCAACCAGTGTGAAGGTAATGGTACGTTCGACGTTCCGGGCAACCTAGGCGTCACTCTAGGGCGTTGCTCCACCAGATCGAATAGCTAGGGCCTTAGAAGTCAACGCCCGAAGCATAAAATGCAAAATAAATAGAACAGTTGTTCCATTGTATAAAAGGAATAACTGCAACCAGTGTGAAAGTACTGGTCATTTCTACGTTCCGGGCAGCCTAGGCTTCACCCTAGGGCGTTGTTCCACCAGATGGAATAGTTAGGGCCTAAGAAGTCAACTCCAGAAGCATAAAATACGATATAAATACAACAGCTTTTCCATCGTTTAAAACGAATAATGGTAACCAGTGTGAAAGTTATGGTCATTTCTACGTTCCGGTCAACCTAGGCTTCACTCTAGGGCAGTGCTCCACCAGATCAAATAGTTAGGGCCTAAGGAGTCAACGCCAGTAGCATAAATTGCAATATAAGTACAACAGATTTTCCATCGTATATAATGTATATTTGCAAACAGTGTGGAAGTAATGGTCACTTCTACGTTCCGGGCAACCTAGGTTTCACTCTAGTGCGTTGTTCCACCAGATGGAATAGTTAGGGCCTAAGAAGTCAACGCCAGAAGCATAAAATACGATATAAATACAACAGCTTTTCCATCATATAAAACGAATAATGGTAACCAGTGTGAAAGTTATGGTTATTTCTACGTTCCGGGCAACCTAGGCTTCACTCTAGGACGTTGCGCCAGCAGATCGAATAGTTAGGGCCTAAGAAGTCAACGCCAGAAGCATAAAATACGATATAAATACAACAGCTTTTCCATCGTATAAAACAAATAATTGCTACCAGTTTGATAGTGATGGTCATTTCTACGTACCGGGCAACCTAGGCTTCACTCTAGGGCGCTGCTCCACCAGATCGAATAGTTAGGGCCTAAGAACTCAACGCCAGAAGCATAAAATACGATATAAATACAACAGCTTTTCCATCGTATAAAACGAATAATTGCAACCAGTGTGAAAGTTATGGTCATTTCTACGTTCCGGTCAACCTAGGCTTCACTCTAGGGCAGTGCTCCACCAGATCAAATAGTTAGGGCCTAAGAAGTCAACGCCAGTAGCATAAATTACAATATAAGTACAACAGATTTTCCATCGAATATAATGTATATTTGCAAACAGTGTGGAAGTAATGGTCACTTCTACGTTCCGGGCAACCAAGGCTTCACTCTAGTGCGTTGTTCCACCAGATGGAATAGTTAGGGCCTAAGAAGTCAACGCCAGAAGCATAAAATACGATATAAATACAACAGCTTTTCCATCATATAAAACAAATAATGGTAACCAGTGTGAAAGTTATGGTCATTTCTACGTTCCGGGCAACCTAGGCTTCACTCTAGGACGTTGCGCCACCAGATCGAATAGTTAGGGCCTAAGAAGTCAACGCCAGAAGCATAAAATACAATAAAGATGCAACAGCTTTTCTATCGAATAACAGGAATAATTGCAACCAGTGTGAAGGTAATGGTACGTTCGACGTTCCGGGCAACCTAGGCGTCACTCTAGGGCGTTGCTCCACCAGATCGAATAGTTAGGGCCTTAGAAGTGAACGCCCGAAGCGTAAAATGCAAAATAAATAGAACAGTTTTTCCATTGTATAAAACGAATAATTGCTACCAGAGTGAAAGTTATGGTCACTTCTACGTTCCGGGCAACCTAGGCTTCACCCTAGGGCGTTGTTCCACCAGATCGAATAGTTAGGGCCTAAGAAGTGAACGCCAGAAGCATAAAATACGATAAAGATGCAACAGTTTTTCCATAGTATAAAACGAATAATTGCAACCAGTGTGAAAGTTATGGTCATTTCTACGTTCCGGGCAACCTAGGCTTCACCCTAGGCCGTTGTTCCACCAGATCGAATAGTTAGGGCCTAAGAAGTGAACGCCAGAAGCATAAAATACAATATAAATACAACAGTTTTTCCATCATATAAAACGAATGATAGCAACCAGTGTGAAAGTTATGGTCATTTCTACGTTCCGGGCAATCTAGGCTGCACTCTAGGGCGTTGCTCCACCAGACCGAATAGTTAGGGCCTTAGAAGTCAACGCCCGAAGCATAAAATACAAAATAAATAGAACAGTTTTTCCATCGTATAACAGGAATAATTGCAACCAGTGTGAAGGTAATGGTACGTTCGACGTTCCGGGCAACCTAGGCGTCACTCTAGGGCGTTGCTCCACCAGATCGAATAGTTAGGGCCTTAGAAGTCAACGCCCGAAGCATAAAATGCAAAATAAATAGAACAGTTTTTCCATTGTATAAAACGAATAATTGATACCAGAGTGAAAGTTATGGACATTTCTACGTTCCGGGCTACCTAGGCTTCACGCTAGTGCGTTGTTCCACCAGATGGAACAGTTAGAGCCTAAGAAGTTAACGCCAGAAGCATAAAATACGATGTAAATACAACAACTTTTCCATCGTATGAAACGAATAATGGTAACCAGAGAGAAAGTCATGGTCATTTCTACGTTCCGGGCAACCTAGGCTTCACTCTAGTGCCTTGCTCCACCAGATCGAATGGTTAGGTCCTAAGAAGTCAACGCCAGAAGCATAAAATACAATAAAGGTGCAACAGCTTTTCTATCGTATAACAGGAATAATTGCAACCAGTGTGAAGGTAATGGTACGTTCGACGTTCCGGGCAACCTAGGCGTCACTCTAGGGCGTTGCTCCACCAGATCGAATAGTTAGGGCCTTAGAAGTCAACGCCCGAAGCATAAAATGCAAAATAAATAGAACAGTTTTTCCATTGTATAAAACGAATAATTGCTACCAGAGTGAAAGTTATGGTCACTTCTACGTTCCGGGCAACCTAGGCTTCACCCTAGGGCGTTGATCCACCAGATCGAATAGTTAGGGCCTAAGAAGTGAACGCCAGAAGCATAAAATACGATAAAGATGCAACAGTTTTTCCATCGTATAAAACGAATAATTGCAACCAGTGTGAAAGTTATGGTCATTTCTACGTTCCGGGCAACCTAGGCTTCACCCTAGGCCGTTGTTCCACCAGATCGAATAGTTAGGGCCTAAGAAGTGAACGCCAGAAGCATAAAATGCAATAAAGATACAACAGTTTTTCCATCGTTTAGCAGGAATAATTTGCAAGCAGTGTGGAAGTAATGGTCATTTCTACGTACCGTTCAACCTAGGCTTCATTCTAGGGCGCTGTTCCACCAGATCGAACAGACAGGGCCTAAGAAGTCAACGCCAGCAGAATAAAATACGATATAAGTACAACAGTTTTTCCATTGTATAAAGTGAATAATTGCAAACATTGTGAAAGTAATGGTCATTTCTACGTTCCGGGCAAACTAGACGTCACTGTAGGGCGTTGCCCCACCACAGCTAATAGCTACGGCCTTAGAAGTCAACGCCAGAAGCATAAACTACAATAAAAATGCAACAGTTTTTCCATCGTATAGCATGACTAATTGCAACCAGCACGAATGTAATGATCATTTCGACGTTTCGGGCATCCTAGGCTTAACTCTGAGGCGTTGCTCCACCGGATTGAAGAGTTAGGGCCTTAGAAGTCAACGCCCGAAGCATAAAATGCAAAATAAATAGAACAGTTGTTCCATTGTATAAAACGAATAATTGCTACCAGTGTGAAAGTTATGGTCATTTCTACTTCCCGGGCAACCTAGGCTTCACTCTAGGGCGTTGCTCCACCAGATCGAATAGTTAGGGCCTTAGAAGTCAACGCCCGAAGCATAAAATGCAAAATAAATAGAACAGTTGTTCCATTGTATAAAACGAATAACTGGAACCAGTGTGAAAGTACTGGTCATTTCTACGTTCCGGGCAACCTGGGCTTTACTCTAGGGCGTTGTTCCACCAGATGGAATAGTTAGGGCCTAAGAAGTCAACGCCAGAAGCATAAAATACGACATAAATACAACAGCTTTTCCATCGTATAAAACAAATAATTGCAACCAGTGTGAAAGTTATGGTCATTTCTACGTTCCGGGCAACCTAGGCTTCACTGTATGGCGTTCTTCCACCACATCGAATAGCTACGGCCTCAGAAGTCAACGCCTGAAGTATAAAATACAATAAAAATACAACAGTCTTTCCATCCTATAACAGGAATAATTGCAACCCGTGTGAAAGGGATGGTCATTTCTACGTTCCAGGCAACCTAGGCTTCACTCTAGGGCGTTGCTCCACCAGATCAAACAGTTAGGGCCTTAGAAGTCAACGCCCGAAGCTTCAAATACAAAATAAATAGAACAGTTTTTCCATTGTATAAAACGAATAATTGCTACCAGTGTAAAAGTTATGGTCATTTCTACGTTCCGGGCAACCTAGGCTTCACCCTAGGCCGTTGTTCCACCAAATCGAATAGTTAGGGCCTAAGAAGTGAACGCCAGAAGCATAAAATACAATATAAATACAACAGTTTTTCCATCATATAAAACGAATGATAGCAACCAGTGTGAAAGTTATGGTCATTTCTACGTTCCGGGCAATCTAGGCTGCACTCTAGGGCGTTGCTCCACCAGACCGAATAGTTAGGGCCTTAGAAGTCAACGCCCGAAGCATAAAAAACAAAATAAATACAACAGTTTTTCCATCGTATAAAACGAATAATAGCAACCAGAGTGAAAGTTATGGTCATTTCTACGTACCGGGCAACCTAGGCTTCACTCTAGGGCGTTGCTCTACCAGATCGAATAGTTAGGGCCTTAGAAGTCAACGCCCGAAGCATAAAATACAAAATAAATACAACAGCTTTTCCATCGTATAAAACGAATAATTGCTACCAGTGTGAAAGTTATGGTCATTTCTACTTTCCTGGCAACCTAGGCTTCACCCTAGGGCGTTGTTCCACCAGATGGAATAGTTAGGGCCTAAGAAGTCAACGCCAGAAGCATAAAATACGATATAAATACAACAGCTTTTACATCGTATAAAACAAATAATTGCTACCAGTTTGATAGTGATGGTCATTTCTACGTACGGGGCAACCTAGGCTTCACTCTAGGGCGTTGCTCTACCAGATCGAATAGTTAGGGCCTTAGACGTCAGCGCCAGAAGCATAAAATACGATATAAATACAACAGCTTTTCCATCGTATAAAACAAATAATTGCAACCAGTTTGAGAGTGATGGTCATCTCTACGTACCGGGCAACCTAGGCTTCACTCTAGGGCGTTGCTCCACCAGATCGAATAGTTAGAGCCTAAGAAGTCAACGCCAGAAGCATAATATACGATATAAATACAACAGCTATTCCATCGTATAATACGAATAATTGCAACCAGTGTGAAAGTGATGGTCATTTCTACGTTCCGGGCAACCTGGGCTTCACCCTAGGGCGTTGCTCCAACAGATTGAATAGTTAGGGCCTTAGAAGTCAATGCCCGAAGCATAAAATGCAATAAAAATACAACAGCTTTTCTATCGTATAGCAGGATTAATTTGCAACCAGTGTGATAGTAGTGGTCATTTCTACGTTCCGGGCAACCTAGGTTTCACTCCAGGGCGGTGCTCCACCAGATCGAATAGTTACGGCCTAAGAAGCCAACGCCAGAAGCACAAAATACGATAAAGATGCAACAGTTTTTCCATCGTATAAAACGAATAATTGCAACCAGTGTGAAAGTTATGGTCATTTCTACGTTCCGGGCAACCTAGGCTTCACCATAGGGCGATGCTACAACAGATTGAATAGTTAGGGCCTTAGAAGTCAATGCCCGAAGCATAAAATGCAATAAAAATACAACAGCTTTTCCATCGTATAGCAGGAATAATTTGCAACCAGTGTGATAGTAGTGGTCATTTCTACGTTCCGGGCAACCTAGGTTTCACTGTATGGCGTTCTTCCACCACATCGGATAGCTACGGCCTCAGAAGTCAACGCCTGAAGTATAAAATACAATAAAAATACAACAGTCTTTCCATCCTATAACATGAATAATTCCAACCCGTGTGAAAGGGATGGTCATTTCTACGTTCCAGGAAACATAGGCTTCACTCTAGGGCGTTGCTCCACCAGATCAAACAGTTAGGGCCTTAGAAGTCAACGCCCGAAGCATTAAATACAAAATAAATACAGCAGTTTTTCCATTGTATAAAACGAATAATTGCTACCAGTGTAAAAGTTATGGTCATTTCTACGTTCCGGGCAACCTAGGCTTCACCCTAGGCTGTTGTTCCACCAGATCGAATAGTTAGGTCCTAGGAAGTCAACGCCAGAAGCATAAAATACGATATAAATACAACAGCTTTTCCATCATATAAAACGAATAATAGCAACCAGTGTGAAAGTTATGGTCATTTCTACGTTCCGGTCAACCTAGGCTTCACTCTAGGGCAGTGCTCCGCCAGATCAAATAGTTAGGGCCTAAGCCGTCAACGCCAGTAGCATAAATTACAATATATGTACAACAGATTTTCCATCGTATATAATGTATATTTGCAAACAGTGTGGAAGTAATGGTCACTTCTACGTTCCGGGCAACCTAGGCTTCACTCTAGTGCGTTGTTCCACCAGATGGAATAGTTAGGGCCTAAGAAGTCAACGCCAGAAGCATAAAATACGATATAAATACAACAGCTTTTCCATCATATAAAACGAATAATGGTAACCACTGTGAAAGTTATGGTCATTTCTACGTTCCGGGCAACCTAGGCTTCACTCTAGGACGTTGCGCCAGCAGATCGAATAGTTAGGGCCTAAGAAGTCAACGCCAGAAGCATGAAATACAATAAAGATGCAACAGCTTTTCTATCGTATAACAGGAATAATTGCAACCAGTGTGAAGGTAATGGTACGTTCGACGTTCCGGGCAACCTAGGCGTCACTCTAGGGCGTTGCTCCACCAGATCGAATAGCTAGGGCCTTAGAAGTCAACGCCCGAAGCATAAAATGCAAAATAAATAGAACAGTTGTTCCATTGTATAAAACGAATAACTGCAACCAGTGTGAAAGTACTGGTCATTTCTACGTTCCGGGCAGTCTAGGCTTCACCCTAGGGCGTTGTTCCACCAGATGGAATAGTTAGGGCCTAAGAAGTCAACTCCAGAAGCATAAAATACGATATAAATACAACAGCTTTTCCATCGTATAAAACGAATAATGGTAACCAGTGTGAAAGTTATGGTCATTTCTACGTTCCGGTCAACCTAGGCTTCCCTCTAGGGCAGTGCTCCACCAGATCAAATAGTTAGGGCCTAAGGAGTCAACGCCAGTAGCATAAATTGCAATATAAGTACAACAGATTTTCCATCGTATATAATGTATATTTGCAAACAGTGTGGAAGTAATGGTCACTTCTACGTTCCGGGCAACCTAGGCTTCACTCTAGTGCGTTGTTCCACCAGATGGAATAGTTAGGGCCTAAGAAGTCAACGCCAGAAGCATAAAATACGATATAAATACAACAGCTTTTCCAACATATAAAACGAATAATGGTAACCACTGTGAAAGTTATGGTCATTTCTACGTTCCGGGCAACCTAGGCTTCACTCTAGGACGTTGCGCCAACAGATAGAATAGTTAGGGCCTAAGAAGTCAACGCCAGAAGCATGAAATACAATAAAGATGCAACAGCTTTTCTATCGTATAACAGGAATAATTGCAACCAGTGTGAAGGTAATGGTACGTTCGACGTTCCGGGCAACCTAGGCGTCACTCTAGGGCGTTGCTCCACCAGATCGAATAGCTAGGGCCTTAGAAGTCAACGCCCGAAGCATAAAATGCAAAATAAATAGAACAGTTGTTCCATTGTATAAAACGAATAACTGCAACCAGTGTGAAAGTACTGGTCATTTCTACGTTCCGGGCAGCCTAGGCTTCACCCTAGGGCGTTGTTCCACCAGATGGAATAGTTAGGGCCTAAGAAGTCAACTCCAGAAGCATAAAATACGATATAAATACAACAGCTTTTCCATCGTATAAAACGAATAATGGTAACCAGTGTGAAAGTTATGGTCATTTCTACGTTCCGGTCAACCTAGGCTTCACTCTAGGGCAGTGCTCCACCAGATCAAATAGTTAGGGCCTAAGGAGTCAACGCCAGTAGCATAAATTACAATATAAGTACAACAGATTTTCCATCGAATATAATGTATATTTGCAAACAGTGTGGAAGTAATGGTCACTTCTACGTTCCGGGCAACCAAGGCTTCACTCTAGTGCGTTGTTCCACCAGATGGAATAGTTAGGGCCTAAGAAGTCAACGCCAGAAGCATAAAATACGATATAAATACAACAGCTTTTCCATCATATAAAACAAATAATGGTAACCAGTGTGAAAGTTATGGTCATTTCTACGTTCCGGGCAACCTAGGCTTCACTCTAGGACGTTGCGCCACCAGATCGAATAGTTAGGGCCTAAGAAGTCAACGCCAGAAGCATAAAATACAATAAAGATGCAACAGCTTTTCTATCGTATAACAGGAATAATTGCAACCAGTGTGAAGGTAATGGTACGTTCGACGTTCCGCGCAACCTAGGCGTCACTCTAGGGCGTTGCTCCACCAGATCGAATAGTTAGGGCCTTAGAAGTGAACGCCCGAAGCGTAAAATGCAAAATAAATAGAACAGTCTTTCCATTGTATAAAACGAATAATTGCTACCAGAGTGAAAGTTATGGTCACTTCTACGTTCCGGGCAACCTAGGCTTCACCCTAGGGCGTTGTTCCACCAGATCGAATAGTTAGGGCCTAAGAAGTGAACGCCAGAAGCATAAAATACGATAAAGATGCAACAGTTTTTCCATAGTATAAAACGAATAATTGCAACCAGTGTGAAAGTTATGGTCATTTCTACGTTCCGGGCAACCTAGGCTTCACCCTAGGCCGTTGTTCCACCAGATCGAATAGTTAGGGCCTAAGAAGTGAACGCCAGAAGCATAAAATACAATATAAATACAACAGTTTTTCCATCATATAAAACGAATGATAGCAACCAGTGTGAAAGTTATGGTCATTTCTACGTTCCGGGCAATCTAGGCTGCACTCTAGGGCGTTGCTCCACCAGACCGAATAGTTAGGGCCTTAGAAGTCAACGCCCGAAGCATAAAATACAAAATAAATAGAACAGTTTTTCCATCGTATAACAGGAATAATTGCAACCAGTGTGAAGGTAATGGTACGTTCGACGTTCCGGGCAACCTAGGCGTCACTCTAGGGCGTTGCTCCACCAGATCGAATAGTTAGGGCCTTAGAAGTCAACGCCCGAAGCATAAAATGCAAAATAAATAGAACAGTTTTTCCATTGTATAAAACGAATAATTGATACCAGAGTGAAAGTTATGGACATTTCTACGTTCCGGGCTACCTAGGCTTCACGCTAGTGCGTTGTTCCACCAGATGGAACAGTTAGAGCCTAAGAAGTTAACGCCAGAAGCATAAAATACGATGTAAATACAACAACTTTTCCATCGTATGAAACGAATAATGGTAACTAGAGAGAAAGTCATGGTCATTTCTACGTTCCGGGCAACCTAGGCTTCACTCTAGGGCCTTGCTCCACCAGATCGAATGGTTAGGTCCTAAGAAGTCAACGCCAGAAGCATAAAATACAATAAAGGTGCAACAGCTTTTCTATCGTATAACAGGAATAATTGTAACCAGTGTGAAGCTAATGGTACGTTCGACGTTCCGGGCAACCTAGGCGTCACTCTAGGGCGTTGCTGCACCAGACCAAATAGTTAGGGCCTAAGAAGTCAACGCCAGAAGCATAAAATACAATATAAATGCAACAGCGTTTCCATCGTAAATAATGTATATTTGCAAACAGTGTGAAAGTAATGGTCATTTCTACGTTCCGGGCAACCTAGGCTTCATTCTAGGGCGCTGTGCCACCAGATCGCACAGACAGGGCCTAAGAAGTCAACGGCAGGAGAATAAAATACTATATAAGTACAACAGTTTTTCCATTGTATAAAGTGAATAATTGCTAACATTGTGAAAGTAATGGTCATTTCTACGTTCCGGGCAACCTAGGCGTCACTCTAGGGCGTTGCTCCAACACATCGAATAGCTACGGCCTTAGAAGTCAACGCCTGAAGGAAAAAATGCAATAAAAATACAACAGATTTTTCATCGTATAACAGGAATAATTGCAACAAGCGTGAAGGTAATGATCATTTCTACGTTCCGGGCATCGCAGGCTTCACTCTAGGGCGTTGTTCCACCAGATCGAATAGTTAGGGCCTAAGAAGTCAACGCCAGAATCATAAAATGCAATATAAATATAACAGTTTTTTCATCGTATAAAACGAATAATAGCAACCAGTGTGAAGTTATGGTCATTTCTGCGTTCAGGGCAACCTAGGCTTCACTCGAGGGCGTTGCTCCGCCAGATCGGATAGGTATGGCCTTAGAAGTCAACGCCGAAGGCATAAAATACAAAATTAATAGAACAGTTTTTCCATGTATAAAACGAATAATTGCTACCAGTGTGAAAGTTATGGTCATTTCTACGTTCCGGGCAACCTAGGCTTCACTCGAGGGCGTTGCTCCGCCAGATCGGATAGGAAGGGCCTTAGAAGTCAACGCCGAAATCATAAAATACAAAATAAATAGAACAGTTTTTCCATGTATAAAACGAATAATGGCAACCAGTGTGAAAGTTATGGTCATTTCTACGTTGCGGGCAACCTAGGCTTCCCTCTAGGCCGTTGCTCCACCAGACCGAATAGCTAGGGCCTTACAAGTCAACGCCCGAAGCATAAATTATAATATAAGTGCACCAGCTTTTCCATCGTGTATAATGTATATTTCCAAGCAGTGTGGAAGTAATGGTCATTTCTACGTTCCGGGCAACCTAGGCTTCATTCTAGGGCGCTGTTCCACCAGTTCGAACAGACAGGGCCTAAGAAGTCAACGCCAGAAGAATAAAATACGATATAAGTACAACAGTTTTTCCATTGTATAAAGTGAATAATTGCAAACATTGTGAAAGTAATGGTCATTTCTACGTTCCGGGCAACCTAGACGTCACTGTAGGGCGTTGCTCCACCACAGCTAATAGCTACGGCCTTAGAAGTCAACGCCAGAAGCATAAACTACAATAAAAATGCAACAGTTTTTCCATCGTATAGCATGACTAATTGCAAGCAGTGCGAATGTAATGATCATTTCGACGTTTAGGGCATCCTAGGCTTAACTCTGAGGCGTTGCTCCACCGGATTGAAGAGTTAGGGCCTTAGAAGTCAACGCCCGAAGCATAAAATACAAAATAAATACAACAGCTTTTCCATCGTATAAAACGAATAATTGCTACCAGTGTGAAAGTTATGGTCATTTCTACTTTCCTGGCAACCTAGGCTTCACCCTAGGGCGTTGTTCCACCAGATGGAATAGTTAGGGCCTAAGAAGTCAACGCCAGAAGCATAAAATACGATATAAATACAACAGCTTTTCCATCGTATAAAACAAATAATTGCTACCAGTTTGATAGTGATGGTCATTTCTACGTACGGGGCAACCTAGGCTTCACTCTAGGGCGTTGCTCTACCAGATCGAATAGTTAGGGCCTTAGACGTCAGCGCCAGAAGCATAAAATACGATATAAATACAACAGCTTTTCCATCGTATAAAACAAATAATTGCAACCAGTTTGAGAGTGATGGTCATCTCTACGTACCGGGCAACCTAGGCTTCACTCTAGGGCGTTGCTCCACCAGATCGAATAGTTAGAGCCTAAGAAGTCAACGCCAGAAGCATAAAATACGATATAAATACAACAGCTATTCCATCGTATAATACGAATAATTGCAACCAGTGTGAAAGTGATGGTCATTTCTACGTTCCGGGCAACCTGGGCTTCACCCTAGGGCGTTGCTCCAACAGATTGAATAGTTAGGGCCTTAGAAGTCAATGCCCGAAGCATAAAATGCAATAAAAATACAACAGCTTTTCTATCGTATAGCAGGATTAATTTGCAACCAGTGTGATAGTAGTGGTCATTTCTACGTTCCGGGCAACCTAGGTTTCACTCCAGGGCGGTGCTCCACCAGATCGAATAGTTACGGCCTAAGAAGCCAACGCCAGAAGCACAAAATACGATAAAGATGCATCAGTTTTTCCATCGTATAAAACGAATAATTGCAACCAGTGTGAAAGTTATGGTCATTTCTACGTTCCGGGCAACCTAGGCTTCACCATAGGGCGATGCTACAACAGATTGAATAGTTAGGGCCTTAGAAGTCAATGCCCGAAGCATAAAATGCAATAAAAATACAACAGCTTTTCCATCGTATAGCAGGAATAATTTGCAACCAGTGTGATAGTAGTGGTCATTTCTACGTTCCGGGCAACCTAGGTTTCACTGTATGGCGTTCTTCCACCACATCGGATAGCTACGGCCTCAGAAGTCAACGCCTGAAGTATAAAATACAATAAAAATACAACAGTCTTTCCATCCTATAACATGAATAATTGCAACCCGTGTGAAAGGGATGGTCATTTCTACGTTCCAGGAAACCTAGGCTTCACTCTAGGGCGTTGCTCCACCAGATCAAACAGTTAGGGCCTTAGAAGTCAACGCCCGAAGCATTAAATACAAAATAAATACAGCAGTTTTTCCATTGTATAAAACGAATAATTGCAACCAGTGTGAAAGTGATGGTCATTTCTACGTTCCGGGCAACCTGGGCTTCACCCTAGGGCGTTGCTCCAACAGATTGAATAGTTAGGGCCTTAGAAGTCAATGCCCGAAGCATAAAATGCAATAAAAATCCAACAGCTTTTCTATCGTATAGCAGGATTAATTTGCAACCAGTGTGATAGTAGTGGTCATTTCTACGTACCGGGCAACCTAGGCTTCACTCTAGGGCGTTGCTCCACCAGATCGAATAGTTAGGGCCTTAGGAGTCAACGCCCGAAGCATAAAATATAAAATAAATAGAACAGTTTTTCCATCGTATAAAACTAATAATTGCTACCAGTGTGAAAGTTATGGTCATTTCTACTTCCCGGGCAACCTAGGCTTTACTCTAGGTCGTTGCTCCACCAGGTCGAATAGTTAGGGCCTTAGAAGTCAACGCCCGAAGCATAAAATGCAAAATAAATAGAACAGTTGTTCCATTGTATAAAACGAATAACTGCAACCAGTGTGAAAGTACTGGTCATTTCTACGTTCCGGGCAGCCTAGGCTTCACCCTAGGGCGTTGTTCCACCAGATGGAATAGTTAGGGCCTAAGAAGTCAACTCCAGAAGCATAAAATACGATATAAATACAACAGCTTTTCCATCGTATAAAACGAATAATGGTAACCAGTGTGAAAGTTATGGTCATTTCTACGTTCCGGTCAACCTAGGCTTCACTCTAGGGCAGTGCTCCACCAGATCAAATAGTTAGGGCCTAAGCCGTCAACGCCAGTAGCATAAATTACAATATATGTACAACAGATTTTCCATCGTATATAATGTATATTTGCAAACAGTGTGGAAGTAATGGTCACTTCTACGTTCCGGGCAACCTAGGCTTCACTCTAGTGCGTTGTTCCACCAGATGGAATAGTTAGGGCCTAAGAAGTCAACGCCAGAAGCATAAAATACGATATAAATACAACAGCTTTTCCATCATATAAAACGAATAATGGTAACCACTGGGAAAGTTATGGTCATTTCTACGTTCCGGGCAACCTAGGCTACACTCTAGGACGTTGCGCCAACAGATCGAATAGTTAGGGCCTAAGAAGTCAACGCCAGAAGCATGAAATACAATAAAGATGCAACAGCTTTTCTATCGTATAACAGGAATAATTGCAGCCAGTGTGAAGGTAATGGTACGTTCGACGTTCCGGGCAACCTAGCCGTCACTCTAGGGCGTTGCTCCACCAGATCGAATAGCTAGGGCCTTAGAAGTCAACGCCCGAAGCATAAAATGCAAAATAAATAGAACAGTTGTTCCATTGTATAAAACGAATAACTGCAACCAGTGTGAAAGTACTGGTCATTTCTACGTTCCGGGCAGCCTAGGCTTCACCCTAGGGCGTTGTTCCACCAGATGGAATAGATAGGGCCTAAGAAGTCAACTCCAGAAGCATAAAATACGATATAAATACAACAGCTTTTCCATCGTATAAAACGAATAATGGTAACCAGTGTGAAAGTTATGGTCATTTCTACGTTCCGGTCAACCTAGGCTTCACTCTAGGGCAGTGCTCCACCAGATCAAATAGTTAGGGCCTAAGGAGTCAACGCCAGTAGCATAAATTGCAATATAAGTACAACAGATTTTCCATCGTATATAATGTATATTTGCAAACAGTGTGGAAGTAATGGTCACTTCTACGTTCCGGGCAACCTAGGCTTCACTCTAGTGCGTTGTTCCACCAGATGGAATAGTTAGGGCCTAAGAAGTCAACGCCAGAAGCATAAAATACGATATAAATACAACAGCTTTTCCATCATATAGAACGAATAATGGTAACCACTGTGAAAGTTATGGTCATTTCTACGTTCCGGGCAACCTAGGCTTCACTCTAGGACGTTGCGCCAACAGATAGAATAGTTAGGGCCTAAGAAGTCAACGCCAGAAGCATGAAATACAATAAAGATGCAACAGCTTTTCTATCGTATAGCAGGAATAATTTGCAACCAGTGTGATAGTAGTGGTCATTTCTACGTTCCGGGCAACCTAGGTTTCACTCCAGTGCGGTGCTCCACCAGATCGAATAGCTACGGCCTAAGAAGTCAACGCCCGAAGCATTAAATACAAAATAAATAGAACAGTTTTTCCATTGTATCAAACGAATAATTGCTACCAGTATGAAAGTTATGGTCATTTCTACGTTCCGCGCAACCTGGGCTTTACTCTAGGACGTTGTTCCACCAGATGGAATAGTTAGGGTCTAAGAAGTCAACGCCAGAAGCATAAAATACGATATGAATACAACAGCTTTTCCATCGTATAAAAGGAATAATTGCAAACAGTGTGAAAGTAATGGTCATTTCTACGTTCCGGGCAACCTAGGCTTCACTCTATGGCGTTCTTCCACCACATCGAATAGCAACGGCCTCAGAAGTCAACGCCAGAAGCATAAAATACAATATAAATATAACAGCTTTTCCATCGTATAAAACGAACAATTGCTACCAGTGTAAAAGTTATAGTCATTTGTACGTTACGGGCAACCTAGGCTTCACTGTATGGCGTTCTTCCACCACATCGTATAGCTACGGCCTTAGAAGTCAACGCCTGAAGTATAAAATACAATATAAATACAACAGTTTTTCCATTGTATAAAACGAATAATTGCTACCTGTGTAAAAGTTATGGTCATTTCTACGTTCCGGGCAACCTAGGCTTCACCCTAGGCCGTTGTTCCACCAGATCGAAAGTTAGGGCCTAAGAAGTGGACGCCAGAAGCATAAAATACAATATAAATACAACAGTTTTTCCATCATATAAAACGAATGATAGCAACCAGTCTGAAAGCTATGGTCATTTCTACGTTCCGGGCAACCTAGGCTGCACTCTAGGGCGTTGCTCCACCAGATCGAATAGTTAGGGCCTTAGAAGTCAACGCCCGAAGCGTAAAATACAAAATAAATAAAACAGTTTTTCCATCGTATAAAACGAGTAATTGCAACCAGTGTGAAACTTATGGTCATTTCTACTTACCGGGCAACCTAGGCTTCACTCTAGGGCGTTGCACTACCAGATCGAATAGTTAGGGCCTTAGAAGTCAACGCCCGAAGCATAAAATACGATATAAATACAACAGCTTTTCCATCGCATAAAACAAATACTTGTAACCAGTTTGATAGTGATGGTCATTTCTACGTACTGGGCAACCTAGGCTTCACTCTAGGGCGTTGCTCCACCAGATCGAACAGTTAGGGCCTTAGAAGTCAACGCCCGAAGCATAAAATATAAAATAAATAGAACAGTCTTTCCATCGTATAAAACGAAAAATTGCTACCAGTGTGAAAGTTATGGTCATTTCTACGTTCCGCGCAATCTGGGCTTTACCCTAGTGCGTTGTTCCACCAGATGGAATAGTTAGGGCCTAAGAAGTCAACGCCCGAAGCATAAAATGCAATAAAAATACAACAGTATTTCCATCATATAACAGGAATAATTGCAACCAGTTTGAAAGTGATTGCCAATTCTACGTTCCGGGCAACCTAGGCTTCACTCTATTGCGTTGCTCCACCAGATCGTATAGTTAGTGCCTTAGAAGTCGACGCCAGAAGCTTAAAATACATTATAAATACAACAGTCTTTCCATCGTATAAAAGGAATAATTGCAACCAGTATGAAACTTATGGTCATTTCTACTTACCGAGCAACCTAGGCTTCACCCTAGGGCGTTGCTCCAACAGATTGAATAGTTAGGCAGTAGAAGTCAACGCCCGAACCATAAAATGCAAAAAAAATACAACAGTGTTACCACCATATAACAGGAATAATTGCAACCAGTTTGAAAGTGATGGCCAATTCTACGTTCCGGGCAACCTAGGCTTCACTCTATTGCGTTGTTCCACCAGATCGAATAGTTAGGGGCTAAGAAGTCAACGCCATAAGAATAAAATACAATATAAGTACAACAGTTTTTCCATCGTATAAAACGAATAATAGCAACCAGTGTGAAAGTTATGGTCATTTCTACGTACCGGGCAACCTGGGCTTCACTCTAGGGCGTTGCACTACCAGATCGAATAGTTAGGGCCTTAGAAGTCAACGCCCGAAGCATAAAATACAAAATAAATAGAACAGCTTTTCCATCGTATAAAACTAATAATTGCTACCAGTGTGAAAGTTATGGTCATTTCTACTTCCCGGGCAACCTAGGCTTTACTCTAGGGCGTTGCTCCACCAGCTCGAATAGTTAGGGCCTTAGAAGTCAACGCCCGAAGCATAAAATGCAAAATAAATAGAACAGTTGTTCCATTGTATAAAACGAATAACTGCAACCAGTGTGAAAGTACTGGTCATTTCTACGTTCCGGGCAGCCTAGGCTTCACCCTAGGGCGTTGTTCCACCAGATGGAATAGTTAGGGCCTAAGAAGTCAACTCCAGAAGCATAAAATACGATATAAATACAACAGCTTTTCCATCGTATAAAACGAATAATGGTAACCAGTGTGAAAGTTATGGTCATTTCTACGTTCCGGTCAACCTAGGCTTCACTCTAGGGCAGTGCTCCACCAGATCAAATAGTTAGGGCCTAAGCCGTCAACGCCAGTAGCATAAATTACAATATATGTACAACAGATTTTCCATCGTATATAATGTATATTTGCAAACAGTGTGGAAGTAATGGTCACTTCTACGTTCCGGGCAACCTAGGCTTCACTCTAGTGCGTTGTTCCACCAGATGGAATAGTTAGGGCCTAAGAAGTCAACGCCAGAAGCATAAAATACGATATAAATACAACAGCTTTTCCATCATATAAAACGAATAATGGTAACCACTGGGAAAGTTATGGTCATTTCTACGTTCCGGGCAACCTAGGCTTCACTCTATTGCGTTGCTCCACCAGATCGTATAGTTAGTGCCTTAGAAGTCGACGCCAGAAGCTTAAAATACATTATAAATACAACAGTCTTTCCATCGTATAAAAGGAATAATTGCAACCAGTATGAAACTTATGGTCATTTCTACTTACCGAGCAACCTAGGCTTCACCCTAGGGCGTTGCTCCAACAGATTGAATAGTTAGGCAGTAGAAGTCAACGCCCGAACCATAAAATGCAAAAAAAATACAACAGTGTTACCACCATATAACAGGAATAATTGCAACCAGTTTGAAAGTGATGGCCAATTCTACGTTCCGGGCAACCTAGGCTTCACTCTATTGCGTTGTTCCACCAGATCGAATAGTTAGGGGCTAAGAAGTCAACGCCATAAGAATAAAATACAATATAAGTACAACAGTTTTTCCATCGTATAAAACGAATAATAGCAACCAGTGTGAAAGTTATGGTCATTTCTACGTACCGGGCAACCTGGGCTTCACTCTAGGGCGTTGCACTACCAGATCGAATAGTTAGGGCCTTAGAAGTCAACGCCCGAAGCATAAAATACAAAATAAATAGAACAGCTTTTCCATCGTATAAAACAAACAATTGCAACCAGTTTGATAGTGATGGTCACTTCTACGTACCGGGCAACCTAGGCTTCACTCTAGGTCGTTGCTCCACCAGATCGAATAGTTAGGGCCATAGAAGTCAACGCCCGAAGCATAAAATATAAAATAAATAGAACAGTTTTTCCATCGTATAAAACGAAAAATTGCTACCAGTGTGAAAGTTATGGTCATTTCTACTTTCCGGGCAACCTAGGCTTCACCCTAGGCCGTTGTTCCACCAGATCGAATAGGTAGGGCCTAAGAAGTGAACGCCAGAAGCATAAAATACAATATAAATACAACAGTTTTTCCATCGTATAAAGCGAATAATTGCTACCAGTGTGAAAGTTATGGTCATTTCTACTTTCCGGGTAACCTAGGCTTCACTCTAGGGCGTTGCTCCACCAGATCGAATAGTTGGGGCCTTAGAAGTCAACGCCCGAAGCATAAAATACAAAATAAATAGAACAGTTTTTCCATCGTATAAAACGAATAATTGCCACCAGTGTGAAAGTAATGGTTATTTCTACTTTCCGGACAACCTAGGCTTCACACTAGGGCGTTGTACCACCAGATGGAATAGTTAGGTCCTAAGAAGTCGACGCCAGAAGCATAAAATACGATATAAATACAACAGCTTTTCCATCGTATAAAACAAATAATTGCAACCAGTTTGATAGTGATGGTCACTTCTACGTACCGGGCAACCTAGGCTTGACTCTAGGGCGTTGCTCCACCAGATCGAATAGTTCGGGCCTTAGAAGTCAACGCCCGAAGCATAAAATATAAAATAAATAGAACAGTTTTTCCATCGTATAAAACGAAAAATTGCTACCAGTGTGAAAGTTATGGTCATTTCTACTTTCCTGGCAACCTAGGCTTCACCCTAGGGCGTTGTTCCACCAGATGGAATAGTTAGGGCCTAAGAAGTCAGCGCCAGAAGCATAAAATATGATATAAATACAACAGCTTTTCCATCGCATAAAACAAGTAATTGCAACCAGTTTGATAGTGATGGTCATTTCTACGTACCGGGCAACCTAGGCTTCACTCTAGGGCGTTGCTCCACCAGATCGAATAGTTAGGGCCTTAGAAGTCAACGCCCGAAGCATAAAAGATAAAATAAATAGAACAGTTTTTCCATTGTATGAAACGAATAATTGCAACCAGTGTAAAAGTAATGGACATTTCTACGTTCCGGGCAACCTAGGCTTCACCCTAGGGCGTTGTTCCACCAGATGGAATAGTTAGGTCCTAAGAAGTCAACGCCAGAAGCATAAAATACGATATAAGTACAACAGCTTTTCCATCGCATAAAACGAATAATTGCAACCAGTGTGGAAGTTATGGTCATTTCTACGTTCCGGGCAACCTAGGCTTCACTCTAGGGCGGTGCTCCACCAAATCGAATAGCTAGGGCCTTAGAAGCCAACGCCAGAAGCATAAAATACAATAAAGATGCAAAAGTTTTTTCATCGTATAACAGGAATAACTGCAAACAGTATAAAAGTACTTGTCACTTCTACGTTCCGGGTAACCTAGGTTTCACTCTAGGGCGTTGCTCCACCAGATCGAATAGCTAGGGACTTAGAATTCAACGACATAAGAATAAAATACAATATAAGTACAACAGTTTTTCCATCGTATAAAACGAATAATAGCAACCAGTGTGAAAGTTATGGTCATTTCTACGTACCGGGCAACCTGGGCTTCACTCTAGGGCGTTGCTCTACCAGATCGAATAGTTAGTGCCTTAGAAGTCAACGCCCGAAGCATAAAATACAAAATAAATAGAACAGTTTTTCCATCGTATAAAGCGAATAATTGCTACCAGTGTGAAAGTTATGGTCATTTCTACTTTCCGGGCAACCTAGGCTTCACCCCAGGGCGTTGTTCCACCAGATGGAATAGTTAGGGCCTAAGAAGTCGACGCCAGAAGCATAAAATGCGATATAAATACAACAGCTTTTCCATCGTATAAAACAAATAATTGCAACCAGTTTGATAGTGGTGGTCACTTCTACGTACCGGGCAACCTAGGCTTCACTCTAGGGCGTTGCTCCACCAGATCGAATAGTTAGGGCCATAGAAGTCAACGCCCGAAGCATAAAATATAGAATAAATAGAACAGTTTTTCCATCGTATAAAACGAATAATTGCAACCAGTGTGGAAGTTATGGTCATTTCTACGTTCCGGGCAACCTAGGCTTCACTCTAGGGCGGTGCTCCACCAAATCGAATAGCTAGGGCCTTAGAAGCCAACGCCAGAAGCATAAAATACAATAAAGATGCAAAAGTTTTTTCATCGTATAACAGGAATAACTGCAAACAGTATGAAAGTACATGTCACTTCTACGTTCCGGGTAACCTAGGTTTCACTCTAGGGCGTTGCTCCACCAGATCGAATAGCTAGGGACTTAGAATTCAACGACATAAGAATAAAATACAATATAAGTACAACAGTTTTTCCATCGTATAAAACGAATAATAGCAACCAGTGTGAAAGTTATGGTCATTTCTACGTACCGGGCAACCTGGGCTTCACTCTAGGGCGTTGCTCTACCAGATCGAATAGTTAGTGCCTTAGAAGTCAACGCCCGAAGCATAAAATACAAAATAAATAGAACAGTTTTTCCATCGTATAAAGCGAATAATTGCTACCAGTGTGAAAGTTATGGTCATTTCTACTTTCCGGGCAACCTAGGCTTCACCCCAGGGCGTTGTTCCACCAGATGGAATAGTTAGGGCCTAAGAAGTCGACGCCAGAAGCATAAAATGCGATATAAATACAACAGCTTTTCCATCGTATAAAACAAATAATTGCAACCTGTTTGATAGTGGTGGTCACTTCTACGTACCGGGCAACCTAGGCTTCACTCTAGGGCGTTGCTCCAACAGATTGAATAGTTAGGGCCTTAGAAGTCAACGACCGAAGCATAAAATACAATAAAGATGCAAAAGTTTTTTCATCGTATAACAGGAATAACTGCAAACAGTATGAAAGTACTTGTCATTTCTACGTTCCGGGTAACCTAGGTTTCACACTAGGGCGTTGCTCCACCAGATCGAATAGCTAGGGACTTAGAATTCAGCGCCATAAGAATAAAATACAATATAAGTACAACAGTTTTTCCATCGTATAAAACGAATAATAGCAACCAGTGTAAAAGTTATGGACATTTCTACGTTCCGGGCAACCTAGGCTTCACCCTAGGCCGTTGTTCCACCAGATCGAAAGTTAGGGCCTAAGAAGTGGACGCCAGAAGCATAAAATACAATATAAATACAACAGTTTTTCCATCATATAAAACGAATGATAGCAACCAGTGTGAAAGCTATGGTCATTTCTACGTTCCGGGCAACCTAGGCTGCACTCTAGGGCGTTGCTCCACCAGATCGAATAGTTAGGGCCTTAGAAGTCAACGCCCGAAGCGTAAAATACAAAATAAATAAAACAGTTTTTCCATCGTATAAAACGAATAATTGCAACCAGTGTGAAACTTATGGTCATTTCTACTTACCGGGCAACCTAGGCTTCACTCTAGGGCGTTGCTCTACCAGATGGAATAGTTAGGGCCTAAGAAGTCAACGCCAGAAGCATAAAATACGATATAAATACAACAGCTTTTCCATCGTATAAAACAAATAATTGCAACCAGTTTGATAGTGATGGTCACTTCTACGTACCGGGCAACCTATGCTTGACTCTAGGGCGTTGCTCCACCAGATCGAATAGTTCGGGCCTTAGAAGTCAACGCCCGAAGCATAAAATATAAAATAAATAGAACAGTTTTTCCATCGTATAAAACGAAAAATTGCTACCAGTGTGAAAGTTATGGTCATTTCTACTTTCCTGGCAACCTAGGCTTCACCCTAGGGCGTTGTTCCACCAGATGGAATAGTTAGGGCCTAAGAAGTCAGCGCCAGGAGCATAAAATATGATATAAATACAACAGCTTTTCCATCGTATACAACGAATAATAGCAACCAGTTTGATAGTGATAGTCACTTCTAAGTACCGGGCAACCTAGGCTTCACTCTAGGGCGTTGCTCCACCAGATCGAATAGTTAGGGCCTTAGAAGTCAACGCCCGAAGCATAAAATATAAAATAAATAGAACAGTTTTTCCATCGTATAAAACGAAAAATTGCTACCAGTGTGAAAGTTATGGTCATTTCTACGTTCCGCGCAATCTGGGATTTACCATAATGCGTTGTTCCACCAGATGGAATAGTTAGGGCCTAAGAAGTCGACGCCAGGAGCATAAAAAACGATATAAATACAACAGCATTTCCATCGTATAAAACGAATAATTGCAACCAGTGTGGAAGTTATGGTCATTTCTACGTTCCGGGCAACCTAGGCTTCACTCTAGGGCGGTGCTCCACCAAATCGAATAGCTAGGGCCTTAGAAGCCAACGCCAGAAGCATAAAATACAATAAAGATGCAAAAGTTTTTTCATCGTATAACAGGAATAACTGCAAACAGTATAAAAGTACTTGTCACTTCTACGTTCCGGGTAACCTAGGTTTCACTCTAGGGCGGTGCTCCACCAGATCGAATAGCTAGGGACTTAGAATTCAACGACATAAGAATAAAATACAATATAAGTACAACAGTTTTTCCATCGTATAAAACGAATAATAGCAACCAGTGTGAAAGTTATGGTCATTTCTACGTACCGGGCAACCTGGGCTTCACTCTAGGGCGTTGCTCTACCAGATCGAATAGTTAGTGCCTTAGAAGTCAACGCCCGAAGCATAAAATACAAAATAAATAGAACAGTTTTTCCATCGTATAAAGCGAATAATTGCTACCAGTGTGAAAGTTATGGTCATTTCTACTTTCCGGGCAACCTAGGCTTCACCCCAGGGCGTTGTTCCACCAGATGGAATAGTTAGGGCCTAAGAAGTCGACGCCAGAAGCATAAAATGCGATATAAATACAACAGTTTTTCCATCGCATAAAACGCATAATTGCCACCAGTGTGAAAGTTATGGTCATTTCTACTTTCCGGACAACCTAGGCTTCACCCTAGGGCGTTGTACCACCAGATCGAATAGTTAGGGCCTAAGAAGTCAACGCCAGGAGCATAAAAAACGATATAAATACAACAGCTTTTCCATCGTATAAAACGAATAATTGCAACCAGTGTGGAAGTTATGGTCATTTCTACGTTCCGGGCAACCTAGGCTTCACTCTAGGGCGGTGCTCCACCAAATCGAATAGCTAGGGCCCTAAAAGTCAACGCCAGAAGCACAAAATACAATAAAGATGCAAAAGTTTTTTCATCGTATAACAGGAATAACTGCAAACAGTATGAAAGTACTTGTCATTTCTACGTTCCGGGTAACCTAGGTTTCACTCTAGGGCGTTGCTCCACCAGATCGAATAGCTAGGGACTTAGAATTCAACGCCATAAGAATAAAATACAATATAAGTACAACAGTTTTTGCATCGTATAAAACGAATAATAGCAACCAGTGTAAAAGTTATGGACATTTCTACGTCCCGGGCAACCTAGGTTTCACTCTAGGGCGTTGCTCCACCAGATCGAATAGCTAGGGACTTAGGATTCAACGCCATAAGAATAAAATACAATATAAGTACTACAGTTTTTCCATCGTATAAAACGAATAATAGCAACCAGTGTAAATTTATGGACATTTCTACGTTCCGAGAAACCTAGGCTTCACCCTAGGCCGTTGTTCCACCAGATCGAAAGTTAGGGCCTAAGAAGTGGACGCCAGAAGCATAAAATACAATATAAATACAACAGTTTTTCCATCATATAAAACGAATGATAGCAACCAGTGTGAAAGCTATGGTCATTTCTACGTTCCGGGCAACCTAGGCTGCACTCTAGGGCGTTGCTCCACCAGATCGAATAGTTAGGGCCTTAGAAGTCAACGCCCGCAGCGTAAAATACAAAATAAATAAAACAGTTTTTCCATCGTATAAAACGAATAATTGCAACCAGTGTGAAACTTATGGTCATTTCTACTTACCGGGCAACCTAGGCTTCAGTCTAGGGCGTTGCTCTACCAGATGGAATAGTTAGGGCCTAAGAAGTCAACGCCAGAAGCATAAAATACGATATAAATACAACAGCTTTTCCATCGTATAAAACAAATAATTGCAACCAGTTTGATAGTGATGGTCACTTCTACGTACCGGGCAACCTATGCTTGACTCTAGGGCGTTGCTCCACCAGATCGAATAGTTCGGGCCTTAGAAGTCAACGCCCGAAGCATAAAATATAAAATAAATAGAACAGTTTTTCCATCGTATAAAACGAAAAATTGCTACCAGTGTGAAAGTTATGGTCATTTCTACTTTCCTGGCAACCTAGGCTTCACCCTAGGGCGTTGTTCCACCAGATGGAATAGTTAGGGCCTAAGAAGTCAGCGCCAGGAGCATAAAATATGATATAAATACAACAGCTTTTCCATCGTATACAACGAATAATAGCAACCAGTTTGATAGTGATAGTCACTTCTACGTACCGGGCAACCTAGGCTTCACTCTAGGGCGTTGCTCCACTAGATCGAATAGCTAGGGCCTTAGAAGTCAACGCCAGAGGCATAAAATACAATATAAATAGAACAGTTTTTCCATTGTATAAAACGAATAATTGCTACCAGTGTAAAAGTTATGGTCATTTCTACGTTCCGGGCAACCTAGACTTCACCATAGGGCGTTGCTCCACCAGATCGAATAGTCAGGGCCTAAGAAGTGAACGCCAGAAGCATAAAGTGCAATAAAAATACAACAGTCTTTCCATCCTATAACAGGAATAATTGCAACCCGTGTGAAAGTGATGGTCATTTGTACGTTCCAAGGGAACCTAGGCTTCACACTAGGGCGTTGCTCCACCAGATCGAATTGTTAGGGCCAAAGAAGTCAACGCCCGAAGCATAAAATACAAAATAAATAGAACAGTTTTTCCATTTTATAAAACGAAGAATTGCTACCAGTGTAAAAGTTATGGTCATTTCTACGTTCCGGGCAACCTAGGCTTCACCCTAGGGCGTTGTTCCACCAGATGGAATAGTTAGGTCCTAAGAAGTCAACGCCAGAAGCATAAAATACGATATAAGTACAACAGCTTTTCCATCGTATAAAACAAATACTTGTAACCAGTTTGATAGTGATGGTTATTTCTAAGTACCGGGCAACCTAGGCTTCACTCTAGGGCGTTGCTCCACCAGATCGAATAGTTAGGGCCTTAGAAGTCAACGCTCGAAGCATAAAATATAAAATAAATAGAACAGTTTTTCCATCGTATAAAACGAAAAATTGCTACCAGTGTGAAAGTTATGGTCATTTCTACGTTCCGCGCAATCTGGGATTTACCATAATGCGTTGTTCCACCAGATCGAATAGTTAGGGCCTAAGAAGTCAACGCCAGGAGCATAAAAAACGATATAAATACAACAGCATTTCCATCGTATAAAACGAATAATTGCAACCAGTGTGGAAGTTATGGTCATTTCTACGTTCCGGGCAACCTAGGCTTCACTCTAGGGCGGTGCTCGACCAAATCGAATAGCTAGGGCCTTAGAAGTCAACGCCAGAAGCATAAAATACAATAAATATGCAAAAGTTTTTTCATCGTATAACAGGAATAACTGCAAACAGTATGAAAGTACTTGTCATTTCTACGTTCCGGGTAACCTAGGCTTCACTCTAGGGCGTTGCTCCACCAGATCGAATAGCTAGGGACTTAGAATTCAACGCCATAAGTATAAAATACAATATAAGTACAACAGTTTTTCCATCGCATAAAACGAATAATAGCAACCAGTGTAAAAGTTATGGACATTTCTACGTCCCGGGCAACCTAGGTTTCACTCTAGGGCGTTGCTCCACCAGATCGAATAGCTAGGGACGTAGGATTCAACGCCATAAGAATAAAATACAATATAAGTACTACAGTTTTTCCATCGTATAAAACGAATAATAGCAACCAGTGTAAATTTATGGACATTTCTACGTTCCGAGAAACCTAGGCTTCACCCTAGGCCGTTGTTCCACCAGATCGAAAGTTAGGGCCTAAGAAGTGGACGCCAGAAGCATAAAATACAATATAAATACAACAGTTTTTCCATCATATAAAACGAATGATAGCAACCAGTGTGAAAGCTATGGTCATTTCTACGTTCCGGGCAACCTAGGCTGCACTCTAGGGCGTTGCTCCACCAGATCGAATAGTTAGGGCCTTAGAAGTCAACGCCCGCAGCGTAAAATACAAAATAAATAAAACAGTTTTTCCATCGTATAAAACGAATAATTGCAACCAGTGTGAAACTTATGGTCATTTCTACTTACCGGGCAACCTAGGCTTCAGTCTAGGGCGTTGCTCTACCAGATGGAATAGTTAGGGCCTAAGAAGTCAACGCCAGAAGCATAAAATACGATATAAATACAACAGCTTTTCCATCGTATAAAACAAATAATTGCAACCAGTTTGATAGTGATGGTCACTTCTACGTACCGGGCAACCTATGCTTGACTCTAGGGCGTTGCTCCACCAGATCGAATAGTTCGGGCCTTAGAAGTCAACGCCCGAAGCATAAAATATAAAATAAATAGAACAGTTTTTCCATCGTATAAAACGAAAAATTGCTACCAGTGTGAAAGTTATAGTCATTTCTACTTTCCTGGCAACCTAGGCTTCACCCTAGGGCGTTGTTCCACCAGATGGAATAGTTAGGGCCTAAGAAGTCAGCGCCAGGAGCATAAAATATGATATAAATACAACAGCTTTTCCATCGTATACAACGAATAATAGCAACCAGTTTGATAGTGATAGTCACTTCTACGTACCGGGCAACCTAGGCTTCACTCTAGGGCGTTGCTCCACTAGATCAAATAGCTAGGGCCTTAGAAGTCAACGCCAGAGGCATAAAATACAATATAAATAGAACAGTTTTTCCATTGTATAAAACGAATAATTGCTACCAGTGTAAAAGTTATGGTCATTTCTACGTTCCGGGCAACCTAGACTTCACCATAGGGCGTTGCTCCACCAGATCGAATAGTCAGGGCCTAAGAAGTGAACGCCAGAAGCATAAAGTGCAATAAAAATACAACAGTCTTTCCATCCTATAACAGGAATAATTGCAACCCGTGTGAAAGTGATGGTCATTTGTACGTTCCAGGGAACCTAGGCTTCACACTAGGGCGTTGCTCCACCAGATCGAATTGTTAGGGCCAAAGAAGTCAACGCCCGAAGCATAAAATACAAAATAAATAGAACAGTTTTTCCATTTTATAAAACGAAGAATTGCTACCAGTGTAAAAGTTATGGTCATTTCTACGTTCCGGGCAACCTAGGTTTCACTCTAGGGCGTTGCTCCACCAGATCGAATAGCTAGGGACGTAGGATTCAACGCCATAAGAATAAAATACAATATAAGTACTACAGTTTTTCCATCGTATAAAACGAATAATAGCAACCAGTGTAAATTTATGGACATTTCTACGTTCCGAGAAACCTAGGCTTCACCCTAGGCCGTTGTTCCACCAGATCGAAAGTTAGGGCCTAAGAAGTGGACGCCAGAAGCATAAAATACAATATAAATACAACAGTTTTTCCATCATATAAAACGAATGATAGCAACCAGTGTGAAAGCTATGGTCATTTCTACGTTCCGGGCAACCTAGGCTGCACTCTAGGGCGTTGCTCCACCAGATCGAATAGTTAGGGCCTTAGAAGTCAACGCCCGCAGCGTAAAATACAAAATAAATAAAACAGTTTTTCCATCGTATAAAACGAATAATTGCAACCAGTGTGAAACTTATGGTCATTTCTACTTACCGGGCAACCTAGGCTTCAGTCTAGGGCGTTGCTCTACCAGATGGAATAGTTAGGGCCTAAGAAGTCAACGCCAGAAGCATAAAATACGATATAAATACAACAGCTTTTCCATCGTATAAAACAAATAATTGCAACCAGTTTGATAGTGATGGTCACTTCTACGTACCGGGCAACCTATGCTTGACTCTAGGGCGTTGCTCCACCAGATCGAATAGTTCGGGCCTTAGAAGTCAACGCCCGAAGCATAAAATATAAAATAAATAGAACAGTTTTTCCATCGTATAAAACGAAAAATTGCTACCAGTGTGAAAGTTATAGTCATTTCTACTTTCCTGGCAACCTAGGCTTCACCCTAGGGCGTTGTTCCACCAGATGGAATAGTTAGGGCCTAAGAAGTCAGCGCCAGGAGCATAAAATATGATATAAATACAACAGCTTTTCCATCGTATACAACGAATAATAGCAACCAGTTTGATAGTGATAGTCACTTCTACGTACCGGGCAACCTAGGCTTCACTCTAGGGCGTTGCTCCACTAGATCAAATAGCTAGGGCCTTAGAAGTCAACGCCAGAGGCATAAAATACAATATAAATAGAACAGTTTTTCCATTGTATAAAACGAATAATTGCTACCAGTGTAAAAGTTATGGTCATTTCTACGTTCCGGGCAACCTAGACTTCACCATAGGGCGTTGCTCCACCAGATCGAATAGTCAGGGCCTAAGAAGTGAACGCCAGAAGCATAAAGTGCAATAAAAATACAACAGTCTTTCCATCCTATAACAGGAATAATTGCAACCCGTGTGAAAGTGATGGTCATTTGTACGTTCCAGGGAACCTAGGCTTCACACTAGGGCGTTGCTCCACCAGATCGAATTGTTAGGGCCAAAGAAGTCAACGCCCGAAGCATAAAATACAAAATAAATAGAACAGTTTTTCCATTTTATAAAACGAAGAATTGCTACCAGTGTAAAAGTTATGGTCATTTCTACGTTCCGGGCAACCTAGGTTTCACTCTAGGGCGTTGCTCCACCAGATCGAATAGCTAGGGACGTAGGATTCAACGCCATAAGAATAAAATACAATATAAGTACTACAGTTTTTCCATCGTATAAAACGAATAATAGCAACCAGTGTAAATTTATGGACATTTCTACGTTCCGAGAAACCTAGGCTTCACCCTAGGCCGTTGTTCCACCAGATCGAAAGTTAGGGCCTAAGAAGTGGACGCCAGAAGCATAAAATACAATATAAATACAACAGTTTTTCCATCATATAAAACGAATGATAGCAACCAGTGTGAAAGCTATGGTCATTTCTACGTTCCGGGCAACCTAGGCTGCACTCTAGGGCGTTGCTCCACCAGATCGAATAGTTAGGGCCTTAGAAGTCAACGCCCGCAGCGTAAAATACAAAATAAATAAAACAGTTTTTCCATCGTATAAAACGAATAATTGCAACCAGTGTGAAACTTATGGTCATTTCTACTTACCGGGCAACCTAGGCTTCAGTCTAGGGCGTTGCTCTACCAGATGGAATAGTTAGGGCCTAAGAAGTCAACGCCAGAAGCATAAAATACAATAAAAATACAACAGTCTTTCCATCCTATAACAGGAATAATTGCAACCCGTGTGAAAGTGATGGTCATTTCTACGTTCCGGGCAACCTCGGCTTCACTCTAGGGCGTTGCTCCACCAGATCAAACAGTTAGGGCCTTAGAAGTCAACGCCCGAAGCATAAAATACAAAATAAACAGAACAGTTTTTCCATCGTATAAAACGAATAATAGCAACCAGTGTGAAAGTTATGGTCATTTCTACGTTCCGGGCAACCTAGGCTTCACCCCAGGGCGTTGTTCCACCAGACTGAATAGTTAGGGCCTAAGAAGTGAACGCCAGCAGCATAAAATACAATATAAATACAACAGTTCTTCCATCATATAAAACGAATGATTGCAACCAGTATGATAGTTACGGTCATTTCTTCGTTCCGAGCAACCTAGGCTTCACCCTATGGCGTTCATCCACCACATCGAATAGCTACGGCCTCAGAAGTCAACGCCCGAAGCATAAAATGCAATAAAAGTACAACAGTGTTTCCACCATATAACAGGAATAATTGCAACCAGTTTGAAAGTGATGGCCGATTCTACGTTCCGGGCAACCTAGGCTTCACTGTAGGGCGTTGCTCCACCAGATGGAATAGCTAGGGCCTTAGAATTCAATGCCGGAAGCATAAAATGAAATATAAATATAACAGCTTTTCCATCGTATAAAACGATTAATAGCAACCAGTGTGAAAGTTATGGTCATTTCCACGTTCCGGGCAACCTAGGCTTCACTGTAGGACGTTGCTCCACCAGATCGAATAGTTAGGGCCTAAGAGGTCAACGCCAGAAGCATAAAATACGATATAAATACAACAGCTTTTCCATCGTAGAAAACGATTAATGGCAACCAGTGTGAATGATATGGTCATTTCTACGTTCCGGGAAACCTAGGCTACAGTCTAGGGCCTTCCTCCACCAGATCGAATAGTTAGGGCCTTAGAAGTCAAAGCCAGAAGCATAAAATTCCATAAAGATGCAACAGCTTTCCATCGTATAACAGGAATAACTGCAAACAGTGTGATAGTACTGGTCATTACTACGTTCCGGGTAATCTAGGCTTCACTCTAGGGCGTTGCCCCACCGCATCTAATAGCTACGGCCTTCAAAGTCAACGCCAGAAGCATAAAATACGATATAAATACAACAGCTTTTTCACCATATAAAACGAATAATGGTAACCAGTGTGAAAGTTATGGTCATTTCTACGTTCCGGTCAACCTAGGCTTCACTCTAGGACGTTGCTCCACCAGATCGAATAGTCTGGGCCTATGAAGTCAACGCCAGAAGCATAAAATACAATAAATGTGCAATAGTTTTTCCATCGTATAACAGGAATAATTGCAACCAGTGTGAAGGTAATGGATGTTCTACGTTGCGGGCAACCTAGGCTTCACTCTAGGGCGTTGCTCCACCAGATCAAATAGTTAGGGCCTAAGAAGTCAACGCCAGAAGCATAAATTACAATATAAGTATAACAGCTTTTCCAGCGTATGTAACGTATATTTGCAAACAGTGTGGATGTAATGGTCATTTCTACGTTCCGTGCAACCTAGGCTTCTCGCTAGGGTGTTGCTCCACCAGATGGAATAGCTAGGGCCTTAGAAGTCAACGCCCGAAGCATAAAATGCAAAATAAATAGGAGAGTTTTTCCATTGTATAAAACGAATAACTGCAACCAGTCTGAAAGTACTGGTCATTTCTACGTTCCGGGTATCCTAGGTTTCACACTAGGGCGTTGCTCCACCAGATTGAATAGCTAGGGACTTCGACTTCAACGCCAGAAGGATAAAATACAATATAAGAACAAAAGTTTTTCCATCGTATAAAATGAATAATTGCAGACATTGTGAAAGTAATGGTCATTTCTACGTTCCGGTCAACCTAGGTGTCACTCTAGGGCGTTGCTCCACCACAGCTAATAGCTACGACTTTAGAAGTCAACGCCAGGAGCATAAAATACAATATAAATACAACAGCTTTTCCATCGAATAAAATGAATAATTGCAAACAGTGTGAAAGTAATGGTCATTTCTACGTTCCGGGCAACCTAGGCTGCACTCTAGGGTGTTGCTCCACGAGATGGAATAGCTAGGGCCTTAGAAGTCAACGCCCGAAGCATAAAATGCAAAATAAATATAACAGCTTTTCCATCGTATGAAACGAATAACAGCAACCAGTCTGAAAGTACTGGTCATTTCTACGTTCCGGGTAACCTAGGCTTCACTGTAGGGCGTTGCTTCACCAAATCGAATAGTTAGGCCCTTAGAAGTCAACGTCCGAAGCATAAAATACAATATAAGTACAACAGTTTTTCCATCGTATAAAATGAATGATTGCGAACATTGTGAAGGTAATGGTCATTTCTACGTTCCGAGCAACCTAGGCTTCACTCTAGGGCGTTGCTCCACCAGATCGAATAGTTAGGGCCTAAGAGGTCAACGCCAGAAGCATAAAATACGATATAAATACAACAGCTTTTCCATCGTAGAAAACGATTAATGGCAACCAGTGTGAATGTTATGGTCATTTCTACGTTCCGGGAAACCTAGGCTACAGTCTAGGGCCATCCTCCACCAGATCGAATAGTTAGGGTCTTAGAAGTCAACGCCAGAAGCATAAAATTCCATAAAGATGCAACAGCTTTCCATCGTATAACAGGAATAACTGCAAACAGTGTGATAGTACTGGTTATTACTACGTTCCGGGTAATCTAGGCTTCACTCTAGGGCGTTGCCCCACCACATCTAATAGCTACGGCCTTCAAAGTCAACGCCAGAAGCATAAAATACGATATAAATACAACAGCTTTTCCACCATATAAAACGAATAATGGTAACCAGTGTGAAAGTTATGGTCATTTCTACGTTCCGGTCAACCTAGGCTTCACTCTAGGACGTTGCTCCACCAGATCGAATAGTTTGGGCCTATGAAGTCAACGCCAGAAGCATAAAATACAATAAATGTGCAACAGTTTTTCCATCGTATAACAGGAGTAATTGCAACCAGTGTGAAGGTAATGGATGTTCTACGTTGCGGGCAACCTAGGCTTCACTCTAGGGCGTTGCTCCACCAGATCAAATAGTTAGGGCCTAAGAAGTCAACGCCAGAAGCATAAATTACAATATAAGTATAACAGCTTTTCCAGCGTATGTAATGTATATTTGCAAACAGTGTGGAAGTAATGGTCATTTCTACGTTCCGTGCAACCTAGGCTTCTCGCTAGGGTGTTGCTCCACCAGATGGAATAGCTAGGGCCTTAGAAGTCAACGCCCGAAGCATAAAATGCAAAATAAATAGGACAGTTTTTCCATTGTATAAAACGAATAACTGCAACCAGTCTGAAAGTACTGGTCATTTCTACGTTCCGGGTATCCTAGGTTTCACACTAGGGCGTTGCTCCACCAGATCGAATAGCTAGGGACTTCGACTTCAACGCCAGAAGGATAAAATACAATATAAGAACAAAAGTTTTTCCATCGTATAAAATGAATAATTGCAGACATTGTGAAAGTAATGGTCATTTCTACGTTCCGGTCAACCTAGGTGTCACTCTAGGGCGTTGCTCCACCACAGCTAATAGCTACGGCTTTAGAAGTCAACGCCAGGAGCATAAAATACAATATAAATACAACAGCTTTTCCATCGTATAAAATGAATAATTGCAAACAGTGTGAAAGTAATGGTCATTTCTACGTTCCGGGCAACCTAGGCTGCACTCTAGGGTGTTGCTCCACCAGATGGAATAGCTAGGGCCTTAGAAGTCAACGCCCGAAGCATAAAATGCAAAATAAATATAACAGCTTTTCCATCGTATGAAACGAATAACAGCAACCAGTCTGAAAGTACTGGTCATTTCTACGTTCCGGGTAACCTAGGCTTCACTGTAGGGCGTTGCTCCACCAAATCGAATAGTTAGGGCCTTAGAAGTCAACGCCCGAAGCATAAAATACAATATAAGTAGAACAGTTTTTCCATCGTATAAAATGAATGATTGCGAACATTGTGAAGGTAATGGTCATTTCTACGTTCCGAGCAACCTAGGCTTCACTCTAGGGCGTTGCTCCACCAGATCGAATAGTTAGGGCCTTAGAAGTCAACGCCAGAAGCATAAAATTACATAAAGATGCAACAGCTTTCCATCGTATAACAGGAATAACTGCAAACAGTGTGATAGTACTGGTCATTACTACGTTCCGGGTAATCTAGGCTTCACTCTAGGGCGTTGCCCCACCACATCTAATAGCTACGGCCTTCAAAGTCAACGCCAGAAGCATAAAATACGATATAAATACAACAGCTTTTCCACCATATAAAACGAATAATGGTAACCAGTTTGAAAGTTATGGTCATTTCTACGTTCCGGTCAACCTAGGCTTCACTCTAGGACGTTGCTCCACAAGATCGAATAGTTTGGGCCTATGAAGTCAACGCCAGAAGCATAAAATACAATAAATGTGCAACAGTTTTTCCATCGTGTAACAGGAATAATTGCAACCAGTGTGAAGGTAATGGATGTTCTACGTTGCGGGCAACCTAGGCTTCACTCTAGGGCGTTGCTCCACCAGATCAAATAGTTAGGGCCTAAGAAGTCAACGCCAGAAGCATAAATTACAATATAAGTATAACAGCTTTTCCAGCGTATGTAATGTATATTTGCAAACAGTGTGGAAGTAATGGTCATTTCTACGTTCCGTGCAACCTAGGCTTCTCGCTAGGGTGTTGCTCCACCAGATGGAAAAGCTAGGGCCTTAGAAGTCAACGCCCGAAGCATAAAATGCAAAATAAATAGGACAGTTTTTCCATTGTATAAAACGAATAACTGCAACCAGTCTGAAAGTACTGGTCATTTCTACGTTCCGGGTATCCTAGGTTTCACACTAGGGCGTTGCTCCACCAGATCGAGTAGCTAGGGACTTCGACTCCAACGACAGAAGGATAAAATACAATATAAGAACAAAAGTTTTTCCATCGTATAAAATGAATAATTGCAGACATTGTGAAAGTAATGGTCATTTCTACGTTCCGGTCAACCTAGGTGTCACTCTAGGGCGTTGCTCCACCACAGCTAATAGCTACGGCTTTAGAAGTCAACGCCAGGAGCATAAAATACAATATAAATACAACAGCTTTTCCATCGTATAAAATGAATAATTGCAAACAGTGTGAAAGTAATGGTCATTTCTACGTTCCGGGCAACCTAGGCTGCACTCTAGGGTGTTGCTCCACCAGATGGAATAGCTAGGGCCTTAGAAGTCAACGTCCGAAGCATAAAATGCAAAATAAATATAACAGCTTTTCCATCGTATGAAACGAATAACAGCAACCGGTCTGAAAGTACTGGTCATTTCTACGTTCCGGGTAACCTAGGCTTCACTGTAGGGCGTTGCTCCACCAAATCGAATAGTTAGGGCCTTAGAAGTCAACGCCCGAAGCATAAAATACAATATAAGTACAACAGTTTTTCCATCGTATAAAATGAATGATTGCGAACATTGTGAAGGTAATGGTCATTTCTACGTTCCGAGCAAGCTAGGCTTCACTCTAGGGCGTTGCTCCACCAGATCGAATAGTTAGGGCCTAAGAGTACAACGCCAGAAGCATAAAATACGATATAAATACAACAGCTTTTCCATCGTAGAAAACGATTAATGGCAACCAGTGTGAATGTTATGGTCATTTCTACGTTCCGGGAAACCTAGGCTACAGTCTAGGGCCTTCCTCCACCAGATCGTATAGTTAGGGCCTTAGAAGTCAACGCCAGAAGCATAAAATTCTATAGAGATGCAACAGCTTTCCATCGTATAACAGGAATAACTGCAAACAGTGTGATAGTACTGATCATTACTACGTTCCGGGTAATCTAGGCTTCACTCTAGGGCGTTGCCCCACCACATCTAATAGCTACGGCCTTCAAAGTCAACGCCAGAAGCATAAAATACGATATAAATACAACAGCTTTTCCACCATATAAAACGAATAATGGTAACCAGTGTGAAAGTTATGGTCATTTCTACGTTCCGGTCAACCTAGGCTTCACTCTAGGACGTTGCTCCACCAGATCGAATAGTTTGGGCCTATGAAGTCAACGCCAGAAGCATAAAATACAATAAATGTGCAACAGTTTTTCCATCGTATAACAGGAGTAATTGCAACCAGTGTGAAGGTAATGGATGTTCTACGTTGCGGGCAACCTAGGCTTCACTCTAGGGTGTTGCTCCACCAGATGAAATAGTTAGGGCCTAAGAAGTCAACGCCAGAAGCATAAATTACAATATAAGTATAACAGCTTTTCCAGCGTATGTAATGTATATTTGCAAACAGTGTGGAAGTAATGGTCATTTCTACGTTCCGTGCAACCTAGGCTTCTCGCTAGGGTGTTGCTCCACCAGATGGAATAGCTAGGGCCTTAGAAGTCAACGCCCAAAGCATAAAATGCAAAATAAATAGGACAGTTTTTCCATTGTATAAAACGAATAACTGCAACCAGTCTGAAAGTACTGGTCATTTCTACGTTCCGGGTATCCTAGGTTTCACACTAGGGCGTTGCTCCACCAGATCGAGTAGCTAGGGACTTCGACTCCAACGACAGAAGGATAAAATACAATATAAGAACAAAAGTTTTTCCATCGTATAAAATGAATGATTGCAGACATTGTGAAAGTAATGGTCATTTCTACGTTCCGGTCAACCTAGGTGTCACTCTAGGGCGTTGCTCCACCACAGCTAATAGCTACGGCTTTAGAAGTCAACGCCAGGAGCATAAAATACAATATAAATACAACAGCTTTTCCATCGTATAAAATGAATAATTGCAAACAGTGTGAAAGTAATGATCATTTCTACGTTCCGGGCAACCTAGGCTGCACTCTAGGGTGTTGCTCCACCAGATGGAATAGCTAGGGCCTTAGAAGTCAACGCCCGAAGCATAAAATGCAAAATAAATATAACAGCTTTTCCATCGTATGAAACGAATAACAGCAACCAGTCTGAAAGTACTGGTCATTTCTACGTTCCGGGTAACCTAGGCTTCACTGTAGGGCGTTGCTCCACCAGATCGAATAGTTAGGGCCTTAGAAGTCAACGCCCGAAGCATAAAATACAGTATAAGTACAACAGTTTTTCCATCGTATAAAATGAATGATTGCGAACATTGTGAAGGTAATGGTCATTTCTACGTTCCGAGCAACCTAGGCTTCACTCTAGGGCGTTGCTCCACCAGATCGAATAGTTAGGGCCTAAGAGTACAACGCCAGAAGCATAAAATACGATATAAATACAACAGCTTTTCCATCGTAGAAAACGATTAATGGCAACCAGTGTGAATGTTATGGTCATTTCTACGTTCCGGGAAACCTAGGCTACAGTCTAGGGCCTTCCTCCACCAGATCGAATAGTTAGGGCCTTAGAAGTCAACGCCAGAAGCATAAAATTCCATAAAGATGCAACAGCTTTCCATCGTATAACAGGAATAACTGCAAACAGTGTGATAGTACTGGTCATTACTACGTTCCGGGTAATCTAGGCTTCACTCTAGGGCGTTGCCCCACCACATCTAATAGCTACGGCCTTCAAAGTCAACGCCAGAAGCATAAAATACGATATAAATACAACAGCTTTTCCACCATATAAAACGAATAATGGTAACCAGTGTGAAAGTTATGGTCATTTCTACGTTCCGGTCAACCTAGGCTTCACTCTAGGACGTTGCTCCACCAGATCGAATAGTTTGGGCCTATGAAGTCAACGCCAGAAGCATAAAATACAATAAATGTGCAACAGTTTTTCCATCGTATAACAGGAATAATTGCAACCAGTGTGAAGGTAATGGATGTTCTACGTTGCGGGCAACCTAGGCTTCACTCTAGGGCGTTGCTCCACCAGATCAAATAGTTAGGGCCTAAGAAGTCAACGCCAGAAGCATAAATTACAATATAAGTATAACAGCTTTTCCAGCGTATGTAATGTATATTTGCAAACAGTGTGGAAGTAATGGTCATTTCTACGTTCCGTGCAACCTAGGCTTCTCGCTAGGGTGTTGCTCCACCAGATGGAATAGCTAGGGCCTTAGAAGTCAACGGCCGAAGCATAAAATGCAAAATAAATAGGACAGTTTTTCCATTGTATAAAACGAATAACTGCAACCAGTCTGAAAGTTCTGGTCATTTCTACGTTCCGGGTATCCTAGGTTTCACACTAGGGCGTTGCTCCACCAGATCGAATAGCTAGGGACTTCGACTTCAACGACAGAAGGATAAAATACAATATAAGAACAAAAGTTTTTCCATCGTATAAAATGAATAATTGCAGACATTGTGAAAGTAATGGTCATTTCTACGTTCCGGTCAACCTAGGTGTCACTCTAGCGCGTTGCTCCACCACAGCTAATAGCTACGGCTTTAGAAGTCAACGCCAGGAGCATAAAATACAATATAAATACAACAGCTTTTCCATCGTATAAAATGAATAATTGCAAACAGTGTGAAAGTAATGGTCATTTCTACGTTCCGGGCAACCTAGGCTGCACTCTAGGGTGTTGCTCCACCAGATGGAATAGCTAGGGCCTTAGAAGTCAACGCCCGAAGCATAAAACGCAAAATAAATATAACAGCTTTTCCATCGTATGAAACGAATAACAGCAACCGGTCTGAAAGTACTGGTCATTTCTACGTTCCGGGTAACCTAGGCTTCACTGTAGGGCGTTGCTCCACCAAATCGAATAGTTAGGGCCTTAGAAGTCAACGCCCGAAGCATAAAATACAATATAAGTACAACAGTTTTTCCATCGTATAAAATGAATGATTGCGAACATTGTGAAGGTAATGGTCATTTCTACGTTCCGAGCAACCTAGGCTTCACTCTAGGGCGTTGCTCCGCCAGATCGTATAGTTAGGGCCTAAGAGTACAACGCCAGAAGCATAAAATACGATATAAATACAACAGCTTTTCCATCGTAGAAAACGATTAATGGCAACCAGTGTGAATGTTATGGTCATTTCTACGTTCCGGGAAAGCTAGGCTACAGTCTAGGGCCTTCCTCCACCAGATCGTATAGTTAGGGCCTTAGAAGTCAACGCCAGAAGCATAAAATTCTATAGAGATGCAACAGCTTTCCATCGTATAACAGGAATAACTGCAAACAGTGTGATAGTACTGGTCATTACTACGTTCCGGGTAATCTAGGCTTCACTCTAGGGCGTTGCCCCACCACATCTAATAGCTACGGCCTTCAAAGTCAACGCCAGAAGCATAAATTACAATATAAGTATAACAGCTTTTCCAGCGTATGTAATGTATATTTGCAAACAGTGTGGAAGTAATGGTCATTTCTACGTTCCGTGCAACCTAGGCTTCTCGCTAGGGTGTTGCTCCACCAGATGGAATAGCTAGGGCCTTAGAAGTCAACGCCCGAAGCATAAAATGCAAAATAAATAGGACAGTTTTTCCATTGTATAAAACGAATAACTGCAACCAGTCTGAAAGTACTGGTCATTTCTACGTTCCGGGTATCCTAGGTTTCACACTAGGGCGTTGCTCCACCAGATCGAATAGCTAGGGACTTCGACTTCAACGACAGAAGGATAAAATACAATATAAGAACAAAAGTTTTTCCATCGTATAAAATGAATAATTGCAGACATTGTGAAAGTAATGGTCATTTCTACGTTCCGGTTAACCTAGGTGTCACTCTAGGGCGTTGCTCCACCACAGCTAATTGCTACGGCTTTAGAAGACAACGCCAGGAGCATAAAATACAATATAAATACAACAGCTTTTCCATCGTATAAAATGAATAATTGCAAATAGTGTGAAAGTAATGGTCATTTCTACGTTCCGGGCAACCTAGGCTGCACTCTAGGGTGTTGCTCCACCAGATGGAATAGCTAGGGCCTTAGAAGTCAACGCCCGAAGCATAAAATGCAAAATAAATATAACAGCTTTTCCATCGTATGAAACGAATAACAGCAACCAGTCTGAAAGTACTGGTCATTTCTACGTTCCGGGTTACCTAGGTTTCACACTAGGGCGTTGCTCCACCAGATCGAATAGCTAGGGACTTAGAATTCAACGCCAGAAGGATAAAATGCAATATAAGTACAACAGTTTTTCCATCGTATGAAATGAATAATTGCAGACATTGTGAAAGTAATGGTCATTTCTACGTTCCGGGCAACCTAGGCTGCACTCTAGGGTGTTGCTCTACCAGATGGAATAGATAGGGACTTAGAATTCAATGCCGGAAGCATAAAATGAAATATAAATATAACAGCTTTTCCATCGTATAAAACGAATAATAGCAACCAGTGTGAAAGTTATGGTCATTTCCACGTTCCGGGCAACCTAGGCGTCACTCTAGGGCGTTGCTCCACATGTTCGAATAGTTAGGGCCTTAGAAGTCAACGCCCGAAGCATAATATGCAAAATAAATAGAACAGTTTTTCCATTGTATAAAACGGATAACTGTAACCAGTGTGAAAGTACTGGTCATTTCTACGTTCCGGGCAACCTAGGCTTCACTGTAGGGCGTTGCTCCACCAAATCGAATAGTTAGGGCCTTAGAAGTCAACGCCAGAAGCATAAAATTCCATAAAGATGCAACAGCTTTCCATCGTATAACAGGAATAACTGCAAACAGTGTGATAGTACTGGTCATTACTACGTTCCGGGTAATCTAGGCTTCACTCTAGGGCGTTGCCCCACCACATCTAATAGCTACGGCCTTCAAAGTCAACGCCAGAAGCATAAAATACGATATAAATACAACAGCTTTTCCACCATATAAAACGAATAATGGTAACCAGTGTGAAAGTTATGGTCATTTCTACGTTCCGGTCAACCTAGGCTTCACTCTAGGACGTTGCTCCACCAGATCGAATAGTTTGGGCCTATGAAGTCAACGCCAGAAGCATAAAATACAATAAATGTGCAACAGTTTTTCCATCGTATAACAGGAATAATTGCAACCAGTGTGAAGGTAATGGATGTTCTACGTTGCGGGCAACCTAGGCTTCACTCTAGGACGTTGCTCCACCAGATCAAATAGTTAGGGCCTAAGAAGTCAACGCCAGAAGCATAAATTACAATATAAGTATAACAGCTTTTCCAGCGTATGTAATGTATATTTGCAAACAGTGTGGAAGTAATGGTCATTTCTACGTTCCGTGCAACCTAGGCTTCTCGCTAGGGTGTTGCTCCACCAGATGGAATAGCTAGGGCCTTAGAAGTCAACGCCCGAAGCATAAAATGCAAAATAAATAGGACAGTTTTTCCATTGTATAAAACGAATAACTGCAACCAGTCTGAAAGTACTGGTCATTTCTACGTTCCGGGTATCCTAGGTTTCACACTAGGGCGTTGCTCCACCAGATCGAATAGCTAGGGACTTCGACTTCAACGACAGAAGGATAAAATACAATATAAGAACAAAAGTTTTTCCATCGTATAAAATGAATAATTGCAGACATTGTGAAAGTAATGGTCATTTCTACGTTCCGGTCAACCTAGGTGTCACTCTAGGGCGTTGCTCCACCACAGCAAATAGCTACGGCTTTAGAAGACAACGCCAGGAGCATAAAATACAATATAAATACAACAGCTTTTCCATCGTATAAAATGAATAATTGCAAACAGTGTGAAAGTAATGGTCATTTCTACGTTCCGGGCAACCTAGGCTGCACTCTAGGGTGTTGCTCCACCTGATCGAATAGCTAGGGACTTAGAATTCAACGCCAGAAGGATAAAATACAATATAAGTACAACAGTTTTTCCATCGTGAAATGAATAATTGCAGACATTGTGAAAGTAATGGTCATTTCTACGTTCCGGGCAACCTAGGCTGCACTCTAGGGTGTTGCTCCACCAGATGGAATAGATAGGGACTTAGAATTCAATGCCGGAAGCATAAAATGAAATATAAATATAACAGCTTTTCCATCGTATAAAACGAATAATAGCAACCAGTGTGAAAGTTATGGTCATTTCCACGTTCCGGGCAACCTAGGCGTCACTCTAGGGCGTTGCTCCACCTGTTCGAATAGTTAGGGCCTTAGAAGTCAACGCCCGAAGCATAATATGCAAAATAAATAGAACAGTTTTTCCATTGTATAAAACGGATAACTGTAACCAGTGTGAAAGTACTGGTCATTTCTACGTTCCGGGCAACCTAGGCTTCACTGTAGGGCGTTGCTCCACCACATCTAATAGCTACGGCCTTAGAAGTCAACGCCAGGAGCATAAAATACAATATAAATACAACAGCTTTTCCATCGTATAAAATGAATAATTGCACACAGTGTGAAAGTAATGGTCATTTATACGTTCCGGGCAACCTAGGCTTCACCCTAGGGCGTTGTTCCACCAGACTGAATAGTTAGGGCCTAAGAAGTGAACGCCAGCAGCATAAAATACAATATAAATACATCAGTTCTTCCATCACATAAAACGAATGATTGCAACCAGTATGATAGTTATGGTCATTTCTTCGTTCCGAGCAACCTAGGCTTCACTCTATGGCGTTCATCCACCACATCGATTAGCTACGGCCTCAGAAGTCAACGCCCGAAGCATAAAATGCAATAAAAGTACAACAGTGTTTCCACCATATAACAGGAATAATTGCAACCAGTTTGAATGTGATGTCCGATTCTGCGTTCCGGCCAACCTAGGCCTCACTCTAGGTCGTTGCTCCGCCAGATCGAATAGTTTGGGCCTAAGAAGTGAACGCCAGCAGCATAAAATACAATATAAATACAACAGTTTTTCCATCGTATAAAATGAATAATTGCAAATAGTGTGAAAGTAATGGTCATTTCTACGTTCCGGGCAACCTAGGCTGCACTCTAGGGTGTTGCTCCACCAGATGGAATAGCTAGGGCCTTAGAAGTCAACGCCCGAAGCATAAAATGCAAAATAAATATAACAGCTTTTCCATCGTATGAAACGAATAACAGCAACCAGTCTGAAAGTACTGGTCATTTCTACGTTCCGGGTTACCTAGGTTTCACACTAGGGCGTTGCTCCACCAGATCGAATAGCTAGGGACTTAGAATTCAACGCCAGAAGGATAAAATACAATATAAGTACAACAGTTTTTCCATCGTATGAAATGAATAATTGCAGACATTGTGAAAGTAATGGTCATTTCTACGTTCCGGGCAACCTAGGCTGCACTCTAGGGTGCTGCTCGACCAGATGGAATAGATAGGGACTTAGAATTCAATGCCGGAAGCATAAAATGAAATATAAATATAACAGCTTTTCCATCGTATAAAACGAATAATAGCAACCAGTGTGAAAGTTATGGTCATTTCCACGTTCCGGGCAACCTAGGCGTCACTCTAGGGCGTTGCTCCACCTGTTCGAATAGTTAGGGCCTTAGAAGTCAACGCCCGAAGCATAATATGCAAAATAAATAGAACAGTTTTTCCATTGTATAAAACGGATAACTGTAACCAGTGTGAAAGTACTGGTCATTTCTACGTTCCGGGCAACCTAGGCTTCACTGTAGGGCGTTGCTCCACCAAATCGAATAGTTAGGGCCTTAGAAGTCAACGCCCGAAGCATAAAATACAATATAAGTACAACAGTTTTTCCATCGTATAAAATGAATGATTGCGAACATTGTGAAGGTAATGGTCATTTCTACGTTCCGAGCAACCTAGGCTGCACTCTAGGGTGTTGCTCCACCAGATGGAATAGATAGGGACTTAGAATTCAATGCCGGAAGCATAAAATGAAATATAAATATAACAGCTTTTCCATCGTATAAAACGAATAATAGCAACCAGTGTGAAAGTTATGGTCATTTCCACGTTCCGGGCAACCTAGGCGTCACTCTAGGGCGTTGCTCCACCTGTTCGAATAGTTAGGGCCTTAGAAGTCAACGCCCGAAGCATAATATGCAAAATAAATAGAACAGTTTTTCCATTGTATAAAACGGATAACTGTAACCAGTGTGAAAGTACTGGTCTTTTCTACGTTCCGGGCAACCCAGGCTTCACTGTAGGGCGTTGCTCCACCAAATCGAATAGTTAGGGCCTTAGAAGTCAACGCCCGAAGCATAAAATACAATATAAGTACAACAGTTTTTCCATCGTATAAAATGAATGATTGCGAACATTGTGAAGGTAATGGTCATTTCTACGTTCCGAGCAACCTAGGCTTCACTCTAGGGCGTTGCTCCACCAGGTCGAATAGTTAGGGCCTAAGAGGTCAACGCCAGAAGCATAAAATACGATATAAATACAACAGCTTTTCCACCATATAAAACGAATAATGGTAACCAGTGTGAAAGTTATGGTCATTTCTACGTTCCGGTCAACCTAGGCTTCACTCTAGGACGTTGCTCCACCAGATCGAATAGTTTGGGCCTATGAAGTCAACGCCAGAAGCATAAAATACAATAAATGTGCAACAGTTTTTCCATCGTATAACAGGAATAATTGCAACCAGTGTGAAGGTAATGGATGTTCTACGTTGCGGGCAACCTAGGCTTCACTCTAGGGCGTTACTCCACCAGATCAAATAGTTAGGGCCTAAGAAGTCAACGCCAGAAGCATAAATTACAATATAAGTATAACAGCTTTTCCAGCGTATGTAATGTATATTTGCAAACCGTGTGGAAGTAATGGTCATTTCTACGTTCCGTGCTACCTAGGCTTCTCGCTAGGGTGTTGCTCCACCAGATGGAATAGCTAGGGCCTTAGAAGTCAACGCCCGAAGCATAAAATGCAAAATAAATAGGACAGTTTTTCCATTGTATAAAACGAATAACTGCAACCAGTCTGAAAGTACTGGTCATTTCTACGTTCCGGGTATCCTAGGTTTCACACTAGGGCGTTGCTCCACCACAGCTAATAGCTACGGCTTTAGAAGACAACGCCAGGAGCATAAAATACAATATAAATACAACAGCTTTTCCATCGTATAAAATGAATAATTGCAAACAGTGTGAAGGTAATGGTCATTTCTACGTTCCGGGCAACCTAGGCTGCACTCTAGGGTGTTGCTCCACCAGATGGAATAGCTAGGGACTTAGAATTGAACGCCAGAAGGATAAAATACAATATAAGTACAACAGTTTTTCCATCGTGAAATGAATAATTGCAGACATTGTGAAAGTAATGGTCATTTCTACGTTCCGGGCAACCTAGGCTGCACTCTAGGGTGTTGCTCCACCAGATGGAATAGATAGGGACTTAGAATTCAATGCCGGAAGCATAAAATGAAATATAAATATAACAGCTTTTCCATCGTATAAAACGAATAATAGCAACCAGTGTGAAAGTTATGGTCATTTCCACGTTCCGGGCAACCTAGGCGTCACTCTAGGGCGTTGCTCCACCTGTTCGAATAGTTAGGGCCTTAGAAGTCAACGCCCGAAGCATAATATGCAAAATAAATAGAACAGTTTTTCCATTGTATAAAACGGATAACTGTAACCAGTGTGAAAGTACTGGTCATTTCTACGTTCCGGGCAACCTAGGCTTCACTGTAGGGCGTTGCTCCACCACATCTAATAGCTACGGCCTTAGAAGTCAACGCCAGGAGCATAAAATACAATATAAATACAACAGCTTTTCCATCGTATAAAATGAATAATTGCACACAGTGTGAAAGTAATGGTCATTTATACGTTCCGGGCAACCTAGGCTTCACCCTAGGGCGTTGTTCCACCAGACTGAATAGTTAGGGCCTAAGAAGTGAACGCCAGCAGCATAAAATACAATATAAATACATCAGTTCTTCCATCACATAAAACGAATGATTGCAACCAGTATGATAGTTATGGTCATTTCTTCGTTCCGAGCAACCTAGGTTTCACTCTATGGCGTTCATCCACCACATCGATTAGCTACGGCCTCAGAAGTCAACGCCCGAAGCATAAAATGCAATAAAAGTACAACAGTGTTTCCACCATATAACAGGAATAATTGCAACCAGTTTGAATGTGATGTCCGATTCTGCGTTCCGGGCAACCTAGGCCTCACTCTAGGTCGTTGCTCCGCCAGATCGAATAGTTTGGGCCTAAGAAGTGAACGCCAGCAGCATTAAATACAATATAAATACAACAGTTTTTCCATCGTATAAAATGAATAATTGCAAATAGTGTGAAAGTAATGGTCATTTCTACGTTCCGGGCAACCTAGGCTGCACTCTAGGGTGTTGCTCCACCAGATGGAATAGCTAGGGCCTTAGAAGTCAACGCCCGAAGCATAAAATGCAAAATAAATATAACAGCTTTTCCATCGTATGAAACGAATAACAGCAACCAGTCTGAAAGTACTGGTCATTTCTACGTTCCGGGTTACCTAGGTTTCACACTAGGGCGTTGCTCCACCAGATCGAATAGCTAGGGACTTAGAATTCAACGCCAGAAGGATAAAATACAATATAAGTACAACAGTTTTTCCATCGTATGAAATGAATAATTGCAGACATTGTGAAAGTAATGGTCATTTCTACGTTCCGGGCAACCTAGGCTGCACTCTAGGGTGCTGCTCGACCAGATGGAATAGATAGGGACTTAGAATTCAATGCCGGAAGCATAAAATGAAATATAAATATAACAGCTTTTCCATCGTATAAAACGAATAATAGCAACCAGTGTGAAAGTTATGGTCATTTCCACGTTCCGGGCAACCTAGGCGTCACTCTAGGGCGTTGCTCCACCTGTTCGAATAGTTAGGGCCTTAGAAGTCAACGCCCGAAGCATAATATGCAAAATAAATAGAACAGTTTTTCCATTGTATAAAACGGATAACTGTAACCAGTGTGAAAGTACTGGTCATTTCTACGTTCCGGGCAACCTAGGCTTCACTGTAGGGCGTTGCTCCACCAAATCGAATAGTTAGGGCCTTAGAAGTCAACGCCCGAAGCATAAAATACAATATAAGTACAACAGTTTTTCCATCGTATAAAATGAATGATTGCGAACATTGTGAAGGTAATGGTCATTTCTACGTTCCGAGCAACCTAGGCTTCACTTTAGGGCGTTGCTCCACCAGGTCGAATAGTTAGGGCCTAAGAGGTCAACGCCAGAAGCATAAAATACGATATAAATACAACAGCTTTTCCACCATATAAAACGAATAATGGTAACCAGTGTGAAAGTTATGGTCATTTCTACGTTCCGGTCAACCTAGGCTTCACTCTAGGACGTTGCTCCACCAGATCGAATAGTTTGGGCCTATGAAGTCAACGCCAGAAGCATAAAATACAATAAATGTGCAACAGTTTTTCCATCGTATAACAGGAATAATTGCAACCAGTGTGAAGGTAATGGATGTTCTACGTTGCGGGCAACCTAGGCTTCACTCTAGGGCGTTGCTCCACCAGATCAAATAGTTAGGGCCTAAGAAGTCAACGCCAGAAGCATAAATTACAATATAAGTATAACAGCTTTTCCAGCGTATGTAATGTATATTTGCAAACAGTGTGGAAGTAATGGTCATTTCTACGTTCCGTGCAACCTAGGCTTCTCGCTAGGGTGTTGCTCCACCAGATGGAATAGCTAGGGCCTTAGAAGTCAACGCCCGAAGCATAAAATGCAAAATAAATAGGACAGTTTTTCCATTGTATAAAACGAATAACTGCAACCAGTCTGAAAGTACTGGTCATTTCTACGTTCCGGGTATCCTAGGTTTCACACTAGGGCGTTGCTCCACCAGATCGAATAGCTAGGGACTTCGACTTCAACGACAGAAGGATAAAATACAATATAAGAACAAAAGTTTTTCCATCGTGTAAAATGAATAATTGCAGACATTGTGAAAGTAATGGTCATTTCTACGTTCCGGTCAACCTAGGTGTCACTCTAGGGCGTTGCTCCACCACAGCTAATAGCTACGGCTTTAGAAGACAACGCCAGGAGCATAAAATACAATATAAATACAACAGCTTTTCCATCGTATAAAATGAATAATTGCAAACAGTGTGAGAGTAATGGTCATTTCTACGTTCCGGGCAACCTAGGCTGCACTCTAGGGTGTTGCTCCACCAGATGGAATAGCTAGGGCCTTAGAAGTCAACGCCCTAAGCATAAAATGCAAAATAAATATAACAGCTTTTCCATCGTATGAAACGAATAACAGCAACCAGTCTGAAAGTACTGGTCATTTCTACGTTCCGGGTAACCTAGGTTTCACACTAGGGCGTTGCTCCACCAGATCGAATAGCTAGGGACTTAGAATTCAACGCCAGAAGGATAAAATACAATATAAGTACAACAGTTTTTCCATCGTATGAAATGAATAATTGCAGACATTGTGAAAGTAATGGTCATTTCTACCTTCCGGGCAACCTAGGCTGCACTCTAGGGTGTTGCTCCACCAGATGGAATAGATAGGGACTTAGAATTCAATGCCGGAAGCATAAAATGAAATATAAATATAACAGCTTTTCCATCGTATAAAACGAATAATAGCAACCAGTGTGAAAGTTATGGTCATTTCCACGTTCCGGGCAACCTAGGCGTCACTCTAGGGCGTTGCTCCACCTGTTCGAATAGTTAGGGCCTTAGAAGTCAACGCCCGAAGCATAATATGCAAAATAAATAGAACAGTTTTTCCATTGTATAAAACGGATAACTGTAACCAGTGTGAAAGTACTGGTCTTTTCTACGTTCCGGGCAACCCAGGCTTCACTGTAGGGCGTTGCTCCACCAAATCGAATAGTTAGGGCCTTAGAAGTCAACGCCCGAAGCATAAAATACAATATAAGTACAACAGTTTTTCCATCGTATAAAATGAATGATTGCGAACATTGTGAAGGTAATGGTCATTTCTACGTTCCGAGCAACCTAGGCTTCACTCTAGGGCGTTGCTCCACCAGGTCGAATAGTTAGGGCCTAAGAGGTCAACGCCAGAAGCATAAAATACGATATAAATACAACAGCTTTTCCACCATATAAAACGAATAATGGTAACCAGTGTGAAAGTTATGGTCATTTCTACGTTCCGGTCAACCTAGGCTTCACTCTAGGACGTTGCTCCACCAGATCGAATAGTTTGGGCCTATGAAGTCAACGCCAGAAGCATAAAATACAATAAATGTGCAACAGTTTTTCCATCGTATAACAGGAATAATTGCAACCAGTGTGAAGGTAATGGATGTTCTACGTTGCGGGCAACCTAGGCTTCACTCTAGGGCGTTACTGCACCAGATCAAATAGTTAGGGCCTAAGAAGTCAACGCCAGAAGCATAAATTACAATATAAGTATAACAGCTTTTCCAGCGTATGTAATGTATATTTGCAAACCGTGTGGAAGTAATGGTCATTTCTACGTTCCGTGCTACCTAGGCTTCTCGCTAGGGTGTTGCTCCACCAGATGGAATAGCTAGGGCCTTAGAAGTCAACGCCCGAAGCATAAAATGCAAAATAAATAGGACAGTTTTTCCATTGTATAAAACGAATAACTGCAACCAGTCTGAAAGTACTGGTCATTTCTACGTTCCGGGTATCCTAGGTTTCACACTAGGGCGTTGCTCCACCACAGCTAATAGCTACGGCTTTAGAAGACAACGCCAGGAGCATAAAATACAATATAAATACAACAGCTTTTCCATCGTATAAAATGAATAATTGCAAACAGTGTGAAGGTAATGGTCATTTCTACGTTCCGGGCAACCTAGGCTGCACTCTAGGGTGTTGCTCCACCAGATGGAATAGCTAGGGCCTTAGAAGTCAACGCCCGAAGCATAAAATGCAAAATAAATATAACAGCTTTTCCATCGTATGAAACGAATAACAGCAACCAGTCTGAAAGTACTGGTCATTTCTACGTTCCAGGTAACCTAGGTTTCACACTAGGGCGTTGCTCCACCAAATCGAATAGTTATGGCCTTAGAAGTCAACGCCCGAAGCATAAAATACAATATAAGTACAACAGTTTTTCCATCGTATAAAATGAATGATTGCGAACATTGTGAAGGTAATGGTCATTTCTACGTTCCGAGCAACCTAGGCTTCACTCTAGGGCGTTGCTCCACCAGGTCGAATAGTTAGGGCCTAAGAGGTCAACGCCAGAAGCATAAAATACGATATAAATACAACAGCTTTTCCATCGTAGAAAACGATTAATGGCAACCAGTGTGAATGTTATGTTCATTTCTACGTTCCGGGAAACCTAGGCTTCAGTCTAGGGCCTTCCTCCACCAGATCGAATAGTTAGGGCCTTAGAAGTCAACGCCAGAAGCATAAAATTCCATAAAGATGCAACAGCTTTCCATCGTATAACAGGAATAACTGCAAACAGTGTGATAGTACTGTTCATTACTACGTTCCGGGTAATCTAGGCTTCACTGTAGGGCGTTGCTCCACCAAATCGAATAGTTAGGGCCTTAGAAGTCAACGCCCGACGCATAAAATACAATATAAATACAACAGCTTTTCCATCGTATAAAATGAATGATTGCACACAGTGTGAAAGTAATGGTCATTTATACGTTCCGGGCAACCTAGGCTTCACCCTAGGGCGTTGTTCCACCAGACTGAATAGTTAGGGCCTAAGAAGTGAACGCCAGCAGCATAAAATACAATATAAATACATCAGTTCTTCCATCACATAAAACGAATGATTGCAACCAGTATGATAGTTATGGTCATTTCTTCGTTCCGAGCAACCTAGGCTTCACTCTATGGCGTTCATCCACCACATCGATTAGCTACGGCCTCAGAAGTCAACGCCCGAAGCATAAAATGCAATAAAAGTACAACAGTGTTTCCACCATATAACAGGAATAATTGCAACCAGTTTGAATGTGATGTCCGATTCTGCGTTCCGGGCAACCTAGGCCTCACTCTAGGTCGTTGCTCCGCCAGATCGAATAGTTTGGGCCTAAGAAGTGAACGCCAGCAGCATAAAATACAATATAAATACAACAGTTTTTCCATCGTATAAAATGAATAATTGCAAATAGTGTGAAAGTAATGGTCATTTCTACGTTCCGGGCAACCTAGGCTGCACTCTAGGGTGTTGCTCCACCAGATGGAATAGCTAGGGCCTTAGAAGTCAACGCCCGAAGCATAAAATGCAAAATAAATATAACAGCTTTTCCATCGTATGAAACGAATAACAGCAACCAGTCTGAAAGTACTGGTCATTTCTACGTTCCGGGTTACCTAGGTTTCACACTAGGGCGTTGCTCCACCAGATCGAATAGCTAGGGACTTAGAATTCAACGCCAGAAGGATAAAATACAATATAAGTACAACAGTTTTTCCATCGTATGAAATGAATAATTGCAGACATTGTGAAAGTAATGGTCATTTCTACGTTCCGGGCAACCTAGGCTGCACTCTAGGGTGCTGCTCCACCAGATGGAATAGATAGGGACTTAGAATTCAATGCCGGAAGCATAAAATGAAATATAAATATAACAGCTTTTCCATCGTATAAAACGAATAATAGCAACCAGTGTGAAAGTTATGGTCATTTCCACGTTCCGGGCAACCTAGGCGTCACTCTAGGGCGTTGCTCCACCTGTTCGAATAGTTAGGGCCTTAGAAGTCAACGCCCGAAGCATAATATGCAAAATAAATAGAACAGTTTTTCCATTGTATAAAACGGATAACTGTAACCAGTGTGAAAGTACTGGTCATTTCTACGTTCCGGGCAACCTAGGCTTCACTGTAGGGCGTTGCTCCACCAAATCGAATAGTTAGGGCCTTAGAAGTCAACGCCCGAAGCATAAAATACAATATAAGTACAACAGTTTTTCCATCGTATAAAATGAATGATTGCGAACATTGTGAAGGTAATGGTCATTTCTACGTTCCGAGCAACCTAGGCTTCACTTTAGGGCGTTGCTCCACCAGGTCGAATAGTTAGGGCCTAAGAGGTCAACGCCAGAAGCATAAAATACGATATAAATACAACAGCTTTTCCACCATATAAAACGAATAATGGTAACCAGTGTGAAAGTTATGGTCATTTCTACGTTCCGGTCAACCTAGGCTTCACTCTAGGACGTTGCTCCACCAGATCGAATAGTTTGGGCCTATGAAGTCAACGCCAGAAGCATAAAATACAATAAATGTGCAACAGTTTTTCCATCGTATAACAGGAATAATTGCAACCAGTGTGAAGGTAATGGATGTTCTACGTTGCGGGCAACCTAGGCTTCACTCTAGGGCGTTGCTCCACCAGATCAAATAGTTAGGGCCTAAGAAGTCAACGCCAGAAGCATAAATTACAATATAAGTATAACAGCTTTTCCAGCGTATGTAATGTATATTTGCAAACAGTGTGGAAGTAATGGTCATTTCTACGTTCCGTGCAACCTAGGCTTCTCGCTAGGGTGTTGCTCCACCAGATGGAATAGCTAGGGCCTTAGAAGTCAACGCCCGAAGCATAAAATGCAAAATAAATAGGACAGTTTTTCCATTGTATAAAACGAATAACTGCAACCAGTCTGAAAGTACTGGTCATTTCTACGTTCCGGGTATCCTAGGTTTCACACTAGGGCGTTGCTCCACCAGATCGAATAGCTAGGGACTTCGACTTCAACGACAGAAGGATAAAATACAATATAAGAACAAAAGTTTTTCCATCGTGTAAAATGAATAATTGCAGACATTGTGAAAGTAATGGTCATTTCTACGTTCCGGTCAACCTAGGTGTCACTCTAGGGCGTTGCTCCACCACAGCTAATAGCTACGGCTTTAGAAGACAACGCCAGGAGCATAAAATACAATATAAATACAACAGCTTTTCCATCGTATAAAATGAATAATTGCAAACAGTGTGAGAGTAATGGTCATTTCTACGTTCCGGGCAACCTAGGCTGCACTCTAGGGTGTTGCTCCACCAGATGGAATAGCTAGGGCCTTAGAAGTCAACGCCCTAAGCATAAAATGCAAAATAAATATAACAGCTTTTCCATCGTATGAAACGAATAACAGCAACCAGTCTGAAAGTACTGGTCATTTCTACGTTCCGGGTAACCTAGGTTTCACACTAGGGCGTTGCTCCACCAGATCGAATAGCTAGGGACTTAGAATTCAACGCCAGAAGGATAAAATACAATATAAGTACAACAGTTTTTCCATCGTATGAAATGAATAATTGCAGACATTGTGAAAGTAATGGTCATTTCTACCTTCCGGGCAATCTAGGCTGCACTCTAGGGTGTTGCTCCACCAGATGGAATAGATAGGGACTTAGAATTCAATGCCGGAAGCATAAAATGAAATATAAATATAACAGCTTTTCCATCGTATAAAACGAATAATAGCAACCAGTGTGAAAGTTATGGTCATTTCCACGTTCCGGGCAACCTAGGCGTCACTCTAGGGCGTTGCTCCACCTGTTCGAATAGTTAGGGCCTTAGAAGTCAACGCCCGAAGCATAATATGCAAAATAAATAGAACAGTTTTTCCATTGTATAAAACGGATAACTGTAACCAGTGTGAAAGTACTGGTCTTTTCTACGTTCCGGGCAACCCAGGCTTCACTGTAGGGCGTTGCTCCACCAAATCGAATAGTTAGGGCCTTAGAAGTCAACGCCCGAAGCATAAAATACAATATAAGTACAACAGTTTTTCCATCGTATAAAATGAATGATTGCGAACATTGTGAAGGTAATGGTCATTTCTACGTTCCGAGCAACCTAGGCTTCACTCTAGGGCGTTGCTCCACCAGGTCGAATAGTTAGGGCCTAAGAGGTCAACGCCAGAAGCATAAAATACGATATAAATACAACAGCTTTTCCACCATATAAAACGAATAATGGTAACCAGTGTGAAAGTTATGGTCATTTCTACGTTCCGGTCAACCTAGGCTTCACTCTAGGACGTTGCTCCACCAGATCGAATAGTTTGGGCCTATGAAGTCAACGCCAGAAGCATAAAATACAATAAATGTGCAACAGTTTTTCCATCGTATAACAGGAATAATTGCAACCAGTGTGAAGGTAATGGATGTTCTACGTTGCGGGCAACCTAGGCTTCACTCTAGGGCGTTACTCCACCAGATCAAATAGTTAGGGCCTAAGAAGTCAACGCCAGAAGCATAAATTACAATATAAGTATAACAGCTTTTCCAGCGTATGTAATGTATATTTGCAAACCGTGTGGAAGTAATGGTCATTTCTACGTTCCGTGCTACCTAGGCTTCTCGCTAGGGTGTTGCTCCACCAGATGGAATAGCTAGGGCCTTAGAAGTCAACGCCCGAAGCATAAAATGCAAAATAAATAGGACAGTTTTTCCATTGTATAAAACGAATAACTGCAACCAGTCTGAAAGTACTGGTCATTTCTACGTTCCGGGTATCCTAGGTTTCACACTAGGGCGTTGCTCCACCAGATCGAATAGCTAGGGACTTCGACTTCAACGACAGAAGGATAAAATACAATATAAGAACAAAAGTTTTTCCATCGTATAAAATGAATAATTGCAGACATTGTGAAAGTAATGGTCATTTCTACGTTCCGGTCAACCTAGGTGTCACTCTAGGGCGTTGCTCCACCACAGCTAATAGCTACGGCTTTAGAAGACAACGCCAGGAGCATAAAATACAATATAAATACAACAGCTTTTCCATCGTATAAAATGAATAATTGCAAACAGTGTGAAGGTAATGGTCATTTCTACGTTCCGGGCAACCTAGGCTGCACTCTAGGGTGTTGCTCCACCAGATGGAATAGCTAGGGCCTTAGAAGTCAACGCCCGAAGCATAAAATGCAAAATAAATATAACAGCTTTTCCATCGTATGAAACGAATAACAGCAACCAGTCTGAAAGTACTGGTCATTTCTACGTTCCAGGTAACCTAGGTTTCACACTAGGGCGTTGCTCCACCAGATCGAATAGCTAGGGACTTAGAATTCAACGCCAGAAGGATAAAATACAATATAAGTACAACAGTTTTTCCATCGTATGAAACGAATAATTGCAGACATTGTGAAAGTAATGGTCATTTCTACGTTCCGGGCAACCTAGGCTGCACTCTAGGGTGTTGCTCCACCAGATGGAATAGATAGGTACTTAGAATTCAATGCCGGAAGCATAAAATGCAATATAAATATAACAGCTTTTCCATCGTATAAAACGAATAATAGCAACCAGTGTGAAAGTTATGGTCATTTCTACGTTCCGGGCAACCTAGGCTTCACTCTAGGGCGTTGCTCCACCAGATCGAATAGTTAGGGCCTAAGAAGTCAGCGCCAGAAGCATAAAATACGATATAAATACAACAGCTTTTCCATCGTAGAAAACGATTAATGGCAACCAGTGTGAATGTTATGGTTATTTCTACGTTCCGGGCAACCTAGGCTTCACTCTATGGCGTTCTTCCACCACATCGAATAGCTACGGCCTCAGAAGTCAACGCCTGAAGCATAAAATACAATAAAAATACAACAGTCTTTCCATCCTATAACAGGAATAATTGCAACCCGTGTGAAAGTGATGGTCATTTCTACGTTCCGGGCAACCTCGGCTTCACTCTAGGGCGTTGCTCCACCAGATCAAACAGTTAGGGCCTTAGAAGTCAACGCCTGAAGCATAAAATACAAAATAAATAGAACAGTTTTTCCATCGTATAAAGCGAATAATAGCAACCAGTGTGAAAGTTATGGTCATTTCTACGTTCCGGGCAACCTAGGCTTCACCCCAAGGCGTTGTTCCACCAGACTGAATAGTTAGGGCCGAAGAAGTGAACGCCAGCAGCATAAAATACAATATAAATACAACAGTTCTTCCATCATATAAAACGAATGATTGCAACCAGTATGATAGTTATGGTCATTTCTTCGTTCCGAGCAACCTAGGCTTCACTCTATGGCGTTCATCCACCACATCGAATAGCTACGGCCTCAGAAGTCAACGCCCGAAGCATAAAATGCGATAAAAGTACAACAGTGTTTCGACCATATAACAGGAATAATTGCAACCAGTTTGAAAGTGATGGCCGATTCTACGTTCCGGGCAACCTAGGCTTCACTCTAGGGCGTTGCTCCACCAGATGGAATAGCTAGGGCCTTAGAAGTCAACGCCCGAAGCATAAAATGCGAAATAAATTCAACAGTTTTTCCATTGTATAAAACGGATAACTCCAACCAGTGTGAAAGTACTGGTCATTTCTACGTTCCGTGCAACCTAGGCTTCTCGCTAGGGTGTTGCTCCACCAGATGGAATAGCTAGGGCCTTAGAATTCAACGCCAGAAGGATAAAATACAATATAAGTACAACAGTTTTTCCACCGTATGAAATGAATAATTGCAGACATTGTGAAAGTAATGGCCATTTCTGCGTTCCGGGCAACCTAGGCAGCGCTCTAGGGTGTTGCTCCACCAGATGGAATAGATAGGGACTTAGAATTCAATGCCAGAAGCATAAAATGCAATATAAATGTAACAGCTTTTCCATCGTATAAAACGAATAATAGCAACCAGTGTGAAAGTTACGGTCATTTCTACGTTCCGGGCAACCTAAACTTCACTCTAGGGCGTTGCTCCATCAGATCGAATAGCTAGGGCCTTAGAAGTCAACGCCCGAAGCATAAAATGCAAAATAAATAGAACAGTTTTTCCATTGTATAAAACGAATAACTGTAACCAGTGTGAAAGTACTGGTCATTTCTACGTTCCGGGCAACCTAGGCTTCACTGTAGGGCGTTGCTCCACCAAATCGAATAGTTAGGGCCTTAGAAGTCAACGCCCGAAGCATAAAATACAATATAAGTACAACAGTTTTTCCATCGTATAAAATGAATGATTGCGAACATTGTGAAAGTATTGGTCATTTCTACGTGCCTGGCAACCTACGTGTAACTCTAGGGCCTTGCTGCTCCACATCTGATAGCTACGGCCTTAGGACTTAACGCCGGAAGCATAAAATACAATATAAATACTACAGCTTTGCCATCTTATAAAATGAATAATTGCAAACAGTGTGAAGGTAATGGTCATTTCTACGTTCCAGGCAACCTAGGCTTCAGTCTAGGGCCTTCCTCCACCAGATCGAACAGTTAGGGCCTTAGAAATCAACGCCAGAAGCATAAAATACCATAAGGATGCAACAGCTTTCCTTCGTATAACAGGAATAACTGCAAACAGTGTAATAGTACTGGTCATTACTACGTTCCGGTTAATCTAGGCTTCACTCTAGGGCGCTGCTCCACCAGATCGAGTAGCTAGGGACTAAGAATTCAACGCCAGAAGAATAAAATGCAATATAAGTACAACAGTTTTTCCATCGTATACAATGAGTAATTGCTACCAGTGTGAAAGTTATGGTCATTTCTACGTCCCGGGCAATCTAGGCTTCACTGTACAGTGATGCTCCACAAGATCGAATAGGTAGTGCCTTAGAAGGCAACCGCAGAAGCATAATATACAACATAAATATAACAGTTTTTCCATCGCATAAAACGAATAATAGCAACCAGTGTGAAAGTTATGGTCATTTCTACGTTCCGGGTAACCTAGGTTTCACACTAGGGCGTTGCTCCACCAGATCGAATAGCTAGGGTCTTAGAAGTCAACGCCAGGAGCATAAAATACAATATAAATACAACAGCTTTTCCATCGTATAAAATGAATAATTGCACACAGTGTGAAAGTAATGGTCATTTATACGTTCCGGGCAACCTAGGCTTCACTGTAGGGCGTTGCTCCACCAAATCGAATAGTTAGGGCCTTAGAAGTCAACGCCCGAAGCATAAAATACAATATAAGTACAACAGCTTTGCCATCGTTTAAAATGAATAATTGCAAACAGTGTGAAGGTAATGGCCATTTCTACGTTCCCAGGAACCTAGGCTGCACTCTAGGGCGTTGCTCCACCAGATCGAATAGTTAGGGCCTAAGAAGTCAACGCCAGAAGCATAAAATACGATATAAATACAACAGCTTTTCCATCGTAGAAAACGATTAATGGCAACCAGTGTGAATGTTATGGTCATTTCTACGTTCCGGGCAACCTAGGCTTCAGTCTAGGGCCTTGCTCCACCACATCGAATAGTTAGGGCCTTAGAAGTCAACGCCCGAAGCATAAAATACAAAATAAGTACAACAGCTTTGCCATCGTTTAAAATGAATAATTGCAAACAGTGTGAAGGTAATGGCCATTTCTACGTTTCGGGCAACCTAGGCTTCACCCCAGGGCGTTGTTCCACCAGATCGAATAGTTAGGGCCTAAGAAGAGAACGCCAGCAGCGTAAAATACAATATAAATACAACAGTTTTTCCATCATATAAAACGAATAATTGCAACCAGTATGAAAGTTCTGGTCATTTCTACGTTCCGGGCAACCTAGGCTCCACTCTATGGCGTTCTTCCACCACATCCAATAGCTACGGCCTCAGAAGTCAACGCCTGAAGCATAAAATACAATAAAAATACAACAGTCTTTCCATCATATAACAGGAATAATAGCAACCCGTGTGAAAGTGATGGTCATTTCTACGTTCCGGGCAACCTCGGCTTCACTCTAGGGCGTTGCTCCACCAGATCAAACAGTTAGGGCCTTCGAAGTCAGCGCCCGAAGCATAAAACACAAAATAAATAGAACAGTTTTTCCATCGCATAAAACGAATAATAGCAACCAGTGTGAAAGTTACGGTCATTTCTACGTTCCGGGCAACCTAGGCTTCACTGTAGGGCGTTGCTCCACCAAATCGAATAGTTAGGGCCTTAGAAGTCAACGCCCGAAGCATAAAATACAATATAAGTACAACAGTTTTTCCATCGTATAAAATGAATGATTGCGAACATTGTGAAAGTATTGGTCATTTCTACGTGCCTGGCAACCTACGTGTAACTCTAGGGCCTTGCTGCTCCACATCTGATAGCTACGGCCTTAGGACTTAACGCCGGAAGCATAAAATACAATATAAATACTACAGCTTTGCCATCTTATAAAATGAATAATTGCAAACAGTGTGAAGGTAATGGTCATTTCTACGTTCCGGGCAACCTAGGCTTCAGTCTAGGGCCTTCCTCCACCAGATCGAACAGTTAGGGCCTTAGAAATCAACGCCAGAAGCATAAAATACCATAAAGATGCAACAGCTTTCCTTCGTATAACAGGAATAACTGCAAACAGTGTAATAGTACTGGTCATTACTACGTTCCGGTTAATCTAGGCTTCACTCTAGGGCGCTGCTCCACCAGATCGAGTAGCTAGGGACTAAGAATTCAACGCCAGAAGAATAAAATGCAATATAAGTACAACAGTTTTTCCATCGTATACAATGAGTAATTGCTACCAGTGTGAAAGTTATGGTCATTTCTACGTCCCGGGCAATCTAGGCTTCACTGTACAGTGATGCTCCACAAGATCGAATAGGTAGTGCCTTAGAAGGCAACCGCAGAAGCATAATATACAACATAAATATAACAGTTTTTCGATCGTATAAAACGAATAATAGCAATCAGTGTGAAAGTTGTGGTCATTTCTACGTTCCGGGCTACCTAGGCTGCACTCTAGGGCGTTGCTCCACCAGATCGAATAGGTAGGGCCATAGAAGTCAACGCCAGAAGCATAAAACACAATAAAAATGCAACAGTTTTTCCATCGTATAGCATGACTAATTGCAACCAGTGCGAAAGTAATGATCATTTCTACGTTCCGGGCAACCTCGGCTTCACTCTAGGGCGTTGCTCCACCAGATCAAACAGTTAGGGCCTTCGAAGTCAACGCCCGAAGCATAAAACACAAAATAAATAGAACAGTTTTTCCATCGCATAAAACGAATAATAGCAACCAGTGTGAAAGTTATGGTCATTTCTACGTTCCGGGTAACCTAGGTTTCACACTAGGGCGTTGCTCCACCAGATCGAATAGCTAGGGACTTAGAAGTCAACGCCAGGAGCATAAAATACAATATAAATACAACAGCTTTTCCATCGTATAAAATGAATAATTGCACACAGTGTGAAAGTAATGGTCATTTATACGTTCCGGGCAACCTAGGCTTCACTGTAGGGCGTTACTCCACCAAATCGAATAGTTAGGGCCTTAGAAGTCAACGCCTGAAGCATAAAATACAATATAAGTACAACAGCTTTGCCATCGTTTAAAATGAATAATTGCAAACAGTGTGAAGGTAATGGCCATTTCTACGTTCCGAGGAACCTAGGCTGCACTCTAGGGCGTTGCTCCACCAGATCGAATAGTTAGGGCCTAAGAAGTCAACGTCAGAAGCATAAAATACGATATAAATACAACAGCTTTTCCATCGTAGAAAACGATTAATGGCAACCAGTGTGAATGTTATGGTCATTTCTACGTTCCGGGCAACCTAGGCTTCAGTCTAGGGCCTTGCTCCACCACATCGAATAGTTAGGGCCTTAGAAGTCAACGCCCGAAGCATAAAATACAATATAAGTACAACAGCTTTGCCATCGTTTAAAATGAATAATTGCAAACTGTGTGAAGGTAATGGCCATTTCTACGTTTCGGGCAACCTAGGCTTCACCCCAGGGCGTTGTTCCACCAGATCGAATAGTTAGGGCCTAAGAAGAGAACGCCAGCAGCGTAAAATACAATATAAATACAACAGTTTTTCCATCATATAAAACGAATAATTGCAACCAGTATGAAAGTTCTGGTCATTTCTACGTTCCGGGCAACCTAGGCTCCACTCTATGGCGTTCTTCCACCACATCCAATAGCTACGGCCTCAGAAGTCAACGCCTGAAGCATAAAATACAATAAAAATACAACAGTCTTTCCATCATATAACAGGAATAATAGCAACCCGTGTGAAAGTGATGGTCATTTCTACGTTCCGGGCAACCTCGGCTTCACTCTAGGGCGTTGCTCCACCAGATCAAACAGTTAGGGCCTTCGAAGTCAACGCCCGAAGCATAAAACACAAAATAAATAGAACAGTTTTTCCATCGCATAAAACGAATAATAGCAACCAGTGTGAAAGTTACGGTCATTTCTACGTTCCGGGCAACCTAGGCTTCACTGTAGGGCGTTGCTCCACCAAATCGAATAGTTAGGGCCTTAGAAGTCAACGCCCGAAGCATAAAATACAATATAAGTACAACAGTTTTTCCATCGTATAAAATGAATGATTGCGAACATTGTGAAAGTATTGGTCATTTCTACGTGCCTGGCAACCTACGTGTAACTCTAGGGCCTTGCTGCTCCACATCTGATAGCTACGGCCTTAGGACTTAACGCCGGAAGCATAAAATACAATATAAATACTACAGCTTTGCCATCTTATAAAATGAATAATTGCAAACAGTGTGAAGGTAATGGTCATTTCTACGTTCCGGGCAACCTAGGCTTCAGTCTAGGGCCTTCCTCCACCAGATCGAACAGTTAGAGCCTTAGAAATCAACGCCAGAAGCATAAAATACCATAAAGATGCAACAGCTTTCCTTCGTATAACAGGAATAACTGCAAACAGTGTAATAGTACTGGTCATTACTACGTTCCGGTTAATCTAGGCTTCACTCTAGGGCGCTGCTCCACCAGATCGAGTAGCTAGGGACTAAGAATTCAACGCCAGAAGAATAAAATGCAATATAAGTACAACAGTTTTTCCATCGTATACAATGAGTAATTGCTACCAGTGTGAAAGTTATGGTCATTTCTACGTCCCGGGCAATCTAGGCTTCACTGTACAGTGATGCTCCACAAGATCGAATAGGTAGTGCCTTAGAAGGCAGCCGCAGAAGCATAATATACAACATAAATATAACAGTTTTTCGATCGTATAAAACGAATAATAGCAATCAGTGTGAAAGTTGTGGTCATTTCTACGTTCCGGGCTACCTAGGCTGCACTCTAGGGCGTTGCTCCACCAGATCGAATAGGTAGGGCCATAGAAGTCAACGCCAGAAGCATAAAACACAATAAAAATGCAACAGTTTTTCCATCGTATAGCATGACTAATTGCAACCAGTGCGAAAGTAATGATCATTTCCACGTACCGGGCAACCTCGGCTTCACTCTAGGGCGTTGCTCCACCAGATCAAACAGTTAGGGCCTTCGAAGTCAACGCCCGAAGCATAAAACACAAAATAAATAGAACAGTTTTTCCATCGCATAAAACGAATAATAGCAACCAGTGTGAAAGTTATGGTCATTTCTACGTTCCGGGTAACCTAGGTTTCACACTAGGGCGTTGCTCCACCAGATCGAATAGCTAGGGACTTAGAAGTCAACGCCAGGAGCATAAAATACAATATAAATACAACAGCTTTTCCATCGTATAAAATGAATAATTGCACACAGTGTGAAAGTAATGGTCATTTATACGTTCCGGGCAACCTAGGCTTCACTGTAGGGCGTTACTCCACCAAATCGAATAGTTAGGGCCTTAGAAGTCAACGCCTGAAGCATAAAATACAATATAAGTACAACAGCTTTGCCATCGTTTAAAATGAATAATTGCAAACAGTGTGAAGGTAATGGCCATTTCTACGTTCCGAGGAACCTAGGCTGCACTCTAGGGCGTTGCTCCACCAGATCGAATAGTTAGGGCCTAAGAAGTCAACGTCAGAAGCATAAAATACGATATAAATACAACAGCTTTTCCATCGTAGAAAACGATTAATGGCAACCAGTGTGAATGTTATGGTCATTTCTACGTTCCGGGCAACCTAGGCTTCAGTCTAGGGCCTTGCTCCACCACATCGAATAGTTAGGGCCTTAGAAGTCAACGCCCGAAGCATAAAATACAATATAAGTACAACAGCTTTGCCATCGTTTAAAATGAATAATTGCAAACTGTGTGAAGGTAATGGCCATTTCTACGTTTCGGGCAACCTAGGCTTCACCCCAGGGCGTTGTTCCACCAGATCGAATAGTTAGGGCCTAAGAAGAGAACGCCAGCAGCGTAAAATACAATATAAATACAACAGTTTTTCCATCATATAAAACGAATAATTGCAACCAGTATGAAAGTTCTGGTCATTTCTACGTTCCGGGCAACCTAGGCTCCACTCTATGGCGTTCTTCCACCACATCCAATAGCTACGGCCTCAGAAGTCAACGCCTGAAGCATAAAATACAATAAAAATACAACAGTCTTTCCATCATATAACAGGAATAATAGCAACCCGTGTGAAAGTGATGGTCATTTCTACGTTCCGGGCAACCTCGGCTTCACTCTAGGGCGTTGCTCCACCAGATCAAACAGTTAGGGCCTTCGAAGTCAACGCCCGAAGCATAAAACACAAAATAAATAGAACAGTTTTTCCATCGCATAAAACGAATAATAGCAACCAGTGTGAAAGTTACGGTCATTTCTACGTTCCGGGCAACCTAGGCTTCACTGTAGGGCGTTGCTCCACCAAATCGAATAGTTAGGGCCTTAGAAGTCAACGCCCGAAGCATAAAATACAATATAAGTACAACAGTTTTTCCATCGTATAAAATGAATGATTGCGAACATTGTGAAAGTATTGGTCATTTCTACGTGCCTGGCAACCTACGTGTAACTCTAGGGCCTTGCTGCTCCACATCTGATAGCTACGGCCTTAGGACTTAACGCCGGAAGCATAAAATACAATATAAATACTACAGCTTTGCCATCTTATAAAATGAATAATTGCAAACAGTGTGAAGGTAATGGTCATTTCTACGTTCCGGGCAACCTAGGCTTCAGTCTAGGGCCTTCCTCCACCAGATCGAACAGTTAGAGCCTTAGAAATCAACGCCAGAAGCATAAAATACCATAAAGATGCAACAGCTTTCCTTCGTATAACAGGAATAACTGCAAACAGTGTAATAGTACTGGTCATTACTACGTTCCGGTTAATCTAGGCTTCACTCTAGGGCGCTGCTCCACCAGATCGAGTAGCTAGGGACTAAGAATTCAACGCCAGAAGAATAAAATGCAATATAAGTACAACAGTTTTTCCATCGTATACAATGAGTAATTGCTACCAGTGTGAAAGTTATGGTCATTTCTACGTCCCGGGCAATCTAGGCTTCACTGTACAGTGATGCTCCACAAGATCGAATAGGTAGTGCCTTAGAAGGCAGCCGCAGAAGCATAATATACAACATAAATATAACAGTTTTTCGATCGTATAAAACGAATAATAGCAATCAGTGTGAAAGTTGTGGTCATTTCTACGTTCCGGGCTACCTAGGCTGCACTCTAGGGCGTTGCTCCACCAGATCGAATAGGTAGGGCCATAGAAGTCAACGCCAGAAGCATAAAACACAATAAAAATGCAACAGTTTTTCCATCGTATAGCATGACTAATTGCAACCAGTGCGAAAGTAATGATCATTTCCACGTACCGGGCAACCTCGGCTTCACTCTAGGGCGTTGCTCCACCAGATCAAACAGTTAGGGCCTTCGAAGTCAACGCCCGAAGCATAAAACACAAAATAAATAGAACAGTTTTTCCATCGCATAAAACGAATAATAGCAACCAGTGTGAAAGTTATGGTCATTTCTACGTTCCGGGTAACCTAGGTTTCACACTAGGGCGTTGCTCCACCAGATCGAATAGCTAGGGACTTAGAAGTCAACGCCAGGAGCATAAAATACAATATAAATACAACAGCTTTTCCATCGTATAAAATGAATAATTGCACACAGTGTGAAAGTAATGGTCATTTATACGTTCCGGGCAACCTAGGCTTCACTGTAGGGCGTTGCTCCACCAAATCGAATAGTTAGGGCCTTAGAAGTCAACGCCCGAAGCATAAAATACAATATAAGTACAACAGCTTTGCCATCGTTTAAAATGAATAATTGCAAACAGTGTGAAGGTAATGGCCATTTCTACGTTCCGAGGAACCTAGGCTGCACTCTAGGGCGTTGCTCCACCAGATCGAATAGTTAGGGCCTAAGAAGTCAACGCCAGAAGCATAAAATACGATATAAATACAACAGCTTTTCCATCGTAGAAAACGATTAATGGCAACCAGTGTGAATGTTATGGTCATTTCTACGTTCCGGGCAACCTAGGCTTCAGTCTAGGGCCTTGCTCCACCAGATCGAATAGTTAGGGCCTTAGAAGTCAACGCCAGAAGCATAAAATACGATAAAGATGCAACAGCTTTCCATCGTATAACAGGAATAACTGCAAACAGTGTGATAGTACTGGTCATTACTACGTTCCGGGTAATCTAGGCTTCACTCTAGGGTGTTGTTCCACCAGATTGAATAGTTAGGGCCTAAGAAATCAACGCCAGAAGCATAAAATACAATATAAATATAACAGTTTTTCCATCGTATAAAACGAATAATAGCAACCAGCGTGAAAGTTATGGTCATTTCTACGTTTCGGGCAACCTAGGCTTCACCCCAGGGCGTTGTTCCACCAGATGGAATAGATAGGGACTTATAATTCAATGCCAGAAGCATAAAATGCAATATAAATATAACAGCTTTTCCATCGTATAAAACGAATAATAGCAACCAGTGTGAAAGTTATGGTCATTTCTACGTTCCGGGCAACCTAGGCTTCACTCTAGGGCGTTGCTCCACCAGATCGAATAGTTAGGGCCTAAGAAGTCAGCGCCAGAATCATAAAATACGATATAAATACAACAGCTTTTCCATCGTAGAAAACGATTAATGGCAACCAGTGTGAATGTTATGGTCATTTCTACGTTCCGGGCAACCTAGGCTTCACTCTATGGCGTTCTTCCACCACATCGAATAGCTACGGCCTCAGAAGTCAACGCCTGAAGCATAAAATACAATAAAAATACAACAGTCTTTCCATCCTATAACAGGAATAATTGCAACCCGTGTGAAAGTGATGGTCATTTCTACGTTCCGGGCAACCTCGGCTTCACTCTAGGGCGTTGCTCCACCAGATCAAACAGTTAGGGCCTTAGAAGTCAACGCCTGAAGCATAAAATACAAAATAAATAGAACAGTTTTTCCATCGTATAAAACGAATAATAGCAACCAGTGTGAAAGTTATGGTCATTTCTACGTTCCGGGCAACCTAGGCTTCACCCCAGGGCGTTGTTCCACCAGACTGAATAGTTAGGGCCTAAGAAGTGAACGCCAGCAGCATAAAATACAATATAAATACAACAGTTCTTCCATCATATAAAACGAATGATTGCAACCAGTATGATAGTTATGGTCATTTCTTCGTTCCGAGCAACCTAGGCTTCACTCTATGGCGTTCATCCACCACATCGAATAGCTACGGCCTCAGAAGTCAACGCCCGAAGCATAAAATGCGATAAAAGTACAACAGTGTTTCGACCATATGACAGGAATAATTGCAACCAGTTTGAAAGTGATGGCCGATTCTACGTTCCGGGCAAACTAGGCTTCACTCTAGGGCGTTGCTCCACCAGATGGAATAGCTAGGGCCTTAGAAGTCAACGCCCGAAGCATAAAATGCGAAATAAATGGAACAGTTTTTCCATTGTATGAAACGGATAACTCCAACCAGTGTGAAAGTACTGGTCATTTCTACGTTCCGTGCAACCTAGGCTTCTCGCTAGGGAGTTGCTCCACCAGATGGAATAGCTAGGGCCTTAGAATTCAACGCCAGAAGGATAAAATACAATATAAGTACAACAGTTTTTCCATCGTATGAAATGAATAATTGCAGACATTGTGAAAGTAATGGTCATTTCTACGTTCCGGGCAACCTAGGCAGCGCTCTAGGGTATTGCTCCACCAGATGGAATAGATAGGGACTTAGAATTCAATGCCAGAAGCATAAAATGCAATATAAATGTAACAGCTTTTCCATCGTATAAAACGAATAATAGCAACCAGTGTGAAAGTTACGGTCATTTCTACGTTCCGGGCAACCTAAGCTTCACTCTAGGGCGTTGCTCCATCAGATCGAATAGCTAGGGCCTTAGAAGTCAACGCCCGAAGCATAAAATGCAAAATAAATAGAACAGTTTTTCCATTGTATAAAACGAATAACTGTAACCAGTGTGAAAGTACTGGTCATTTCTACGTTCCGGGCAACCTAGGCTTCACTGTAGGGCGTTGCTCCACCAAATCGAATAGTTAGGGCCTTAGAAGTCAACGCCCGAAGCATAAAATACAATATAAGTACAACAGTTTTTCCATCGTATAAAATGAATGATTGCGAACATTGTGAAAGTATTGGTCATTTCTACGTGCCTGGCAACCTACGTGTAACTCTAGGGCCTTGCTGCTCCACATCTGATAGCTACGGCCTTAGGACTTAACGCCGGAAGCATAAAATACAATATAAATACTACAGCTTTGCCATCTTATAAAATGAATAATTGCAAACAGTGTGAAGGTAATGGTCATTTCTACGTTCCGGGCAACCTAGGCTTCAGTCTAGGGCCTTCCTCCACCAGATCGAACAGTTAGGGCCTTAGAAATCAACGCCAGAAGCATAAAATACCATAAAGATGCAACAGCTTTCCTTCGTATAACAGGAATAACTGCAAACAGTGTAATAGTACTGGTCATTACTACGTTCCGGTTAATCTAGGCTTCACTCTAGGGCGCTGCTCCACCAGATCGAGTAGCTAGGGACTAACAATTCAACGCCAGAAGAATAAAATGCAATATAAGTACAACAGGTTTTCCATCGTATACAATGAGTAATTGCTCCCAGTGTGAAAGTTATGGTCATTTCTACGTCCCGGGCAATCTAGGCTTCACTGTACAGTGATGCTCCACAAGATCGAATAGGTAGTGCCTTAGAAGGCAACCGCAGAAGCATAATATACAACATAAATGTAACAGTTTTTCGATCGTATAAAACGAATAATAGCAATCAGTGTGAAAGTTGTGGTCATTTCTACGTTCCGGGCTACCTTAGGCTGCACTCTAGGGCGTTGCTCCACCAGATCGAATAGGTAGGGCCATAGAAGTCAACGCCCGAAGCATAAAATACGATATAAATACAACAGCTTTTCCATCGTAGAAAACGATTAATGGCAACCAGTGTGAATGTTATGGTCATTTCTACGTTCCGGGCAACCTAGGCTTCAGTCTAGGGCCTTGCTCCACCACATCGAATAGTTAGGGCCTTAGAAGTCAACGCCCGAAGCATAAAATACAATATAAGTAGAACAGCTTTGCCATCGTTTAAAATGAATAATTGCAAACAGTGTGAAGCTAATGGCCATTTCTACGTTTCGGGCAACCTAGGCTTCACCCCAGGGCGTTGTTCCACCAGATCGAATAGTTAGGGCCTAAGAAGTGAACGCCAGCAGCGTAAAATACAATATAAATACAACAGTTTTTCCATCATATAAAACGAATAATTGCAACCAGTATGAAAGTAATGGTCATTTCTACGTTCCGGGTAACCTAGGTTTCACTGTAGGGCGTTGCTCCACCAAATCGAATAGTTAGGCCCTTAGAAGTCAACGCCCGAAGCATAAAATGCAAAATAAATAGAATAGTTTTTCCATTGTATAAAACGAATAACTGTAACCAGTGTGAAAGTACTTGTCATTTCTACGTTCCGGGCAACCTAGGCTTCACTGTAGGGCGTTGCTCCACCAAATCGAATAGTTAGGGCCTTAGAAGTCAACGCCCGAAGCATAAAATACAATATAAGTACAACAGTTTTTCCATCGTATAAAATGAATGATTGCGAACATTGTGAAAGTAATGGTCATTTCTACGTGCCTGGCAACCTACGTGTCACTCTAGGGCGTTGCTGGTCCACATCTGATAGCTACGCCCTTAGGACTTAACGCCGGAAGCATAAAATACAATATAAATACTACAGCTTTGCCATCTTATAAAATTAATAATTGCAAACAGTGTGAAAGTAATGGTCATTTATACGTTCCGGGCAACCTAGGCTTCACTGTAGGGCGTTGCTCCACCAAATCGAATAGTTAGGGCCTTAGAAGTCAACGCCCGAAGCATAAAATACAATATAAGTACAACAGCTTTGCCATCGTTTAAAATGAATAATTGCAAACAGTGTGAAGGTAATGGCCATTTCTACGTTCCGAGGAACCTAGGCTGCACTCTAGGGCGTTGCTCCACCAGATCGAATAGTTAGGGCCTAAGAAGTCAACGCCAGAAGCATAAAATACGATATAAATACAACAGCTTTTCCATCGTAGAAAACGATTAATGGCAACCAGTGTGAATGTTATGGTCATTTCTACGTTCCGGGCAACCTAGGCTTCAGTCTAGGGCCTTGCTCCGCCAGATCGAATAGTTAGTGCCTTAGAAGTCAACGCCAGAAGCATAAAATACGATAAAGATGCAACAGCTTTCCATCGTATAACAGGAATAACTGCAAACAGTGTGATAGTACTGGTCATTACTACGTTCCGGGTAATCTAGGCTTCACTCTAGGGTGTTGTTCCACCAGATTGAATAGTTAGGGCCTAAGAAATCAACGCCAGAAGCATAAAATACAATATAAATATAACAGTTTTTCCATCGTATAAAACGAATAATAGCAACCAGGGTGAAAGTTATGGTCATTTCTACGTTTCGGGCAACCTAGGCTTCACCCCAGGGCGTTGTTCCACCAGATCGAATAGTTAGGGCCTATGAAGTGAACGCCAGCAGCATAAAATACAATATAAATACAACAGTTTTTCCATCATATAAAACGAATAATTGCAACCAGTATGAAAGTTCTGGTCATTTCTACGTTCCGGGCAGCCTAGGCTTCACACTATGGCGTTCTTCCACCACATCCAATAGCTACGGCCTCAGAAGTCAACGCCTGAAGCATAAAATACAATAAAAATACAACAGTCTTTCCATCCTATAACAGGAATAATAGCAACCCGTGTGAAAGTGATGGTCATTTCTACGTTCCGGGCAACCAAGGCTTCACTGTAGGGCGTTGCTCCACCCAAATCGAATAGTTAGGGCCTTAGAAGTCAACGCCCGAAGCATAAAATACAATATAAGTACAACAGTTTTTCCATCGTATAAAATGAATAATTGCGGACATTGTGAAAGTAATGGTCATTTCTACGTTCCGGTCAACCTAGGTTTCACTCTAGGGCGTTGCTCCAACACATCTAATAGCTACGGCCTCAGAAGTCAACGCCCGAAGCATAAAATGCAATAAAAGTACAGCAGTGTTTCCACCATATAACAGGAATAATTGCAGCCAGTTTGAAAGTGATGGCCGATTCTGCGTTCCGGGCAACCTAGGCCTCACTCTAGGTCGTTGCTCCACCAGATCGAATAGTTTGGGCCTAAGAAGTGAACGCCAGCAGCATAAAATACAATATAAATACAACAGTTTTTCCATCATATAAAACGAATAATTGCAACCAGTATGAAAGTTCTGGTCATTTCTACGTTCCGGGCAACCTAGGCTTCACTCTATGGCGCTCTTCCACCACATCGTATAGTTACGGCCTCAGAAGTCAACGCCTGAAGCATAAAATACAATAAAAATACAACAGTCTTTCCATCCTATAACAGGAATAATTGCAACCCGTGTGAAAGTGATGGTCATTTCTACGTTCCGGGCAACATAGGCCTCACTCTATGGCGTTTTTCCTCCACATCGAATAGCTACGGCCTCAGAAGTCAACGCCTGAAGCATAAAATGTGATAAAAATACAACAGTCTTTCCATCCTATAACAGCAATAATTGCAACCCGTGTGAAAGTTATGGTCATTTCTACGTTCCGGGCAACCTAGGCTTCACCCCAGGGCGTTGTTCCACCAGACTGAATAGCTAGGGCCTAAGAGGTGAACGCCAGCAGCATAAAATACAATATAAATACATCAGTTCTTCCATCATATAAAACGAATGATTGCAACCAGTATGATAGTTATGGTCATTTCTTCGTTCCGAGCAACCTAGGCTTCACTCTATGGCGTTCATCCACCACATCGAATGGCTACGGCCTCAGAAGTCAACGCCCGAAGCATAAAATGCAATAAAAGTACAACAGTGTTTCCACCATATAACAGGAATAATTGCAACCAGTTTGAAAGTGATGGCCGATTCTACGTTCCGGGCAACCTAGGGCTCACTCTAGGTCGTTGCTCCACCAGATCGAATAGTTTGGGCCTAAGAAGTGAACGCCAGCAGCATAAAATACAATATAAATACAACAGCTTTTCCATCATATAAGACGAATAATTGCAACCAGTATGAAAGTTCTGGTCATTTCTACGTTCCGGGCAACCTAGGCTTCACTCTATGGCGCTCTTCCACCACATCGAATAGCTACGGCCTCAGAAGTCAACGCCTGAAGCATAAAATACAATAAAAATACAACAGTCTTTCCATCCTATAACAGGAATAATTGCAACCCGTGTGAAAGTGATGGTCATTCCTACGTTCCGGGCAACATAGGCTTCGCTCTATGGCGTTTTTCCTCCACATCGAATAGCTACGGCCACAGAAATCAACGCCTGAAGCATAAAATGCAATAAAAATACAACAGTCTTTCCATCCTATAACAGGAATAATTGCAACCCCTGTGAAAGTTATGGTCACTTCTTCGTTCCGGGCAACCTAGGCTTCACACTAGGGCGTTGCTCCACCAGATCGAATAGTTAGGGCCTTAGAAGTCAACGCCCGAAGCATAAAATACAAAATAAATAAAACAGCTTTTCCATCGTATAAAACGAATAATTGCAACCAGTGTGGATGTAATGGTCATTTCTACGTTCCGGGCATCCTAGGCTTCACTCTAGGGCGTTGCTCCACCAGATCGAATTGTTAGGACCTTTCAAATCAACGCCAGAAGCATAAAATACAATAAAGATGCAACAGTTTTTCCATCATATAACAGGAATAACTGCAAACAGTGTGAAAGTAATTGTCATTTCTACGTTCCAGGCAACCTAGGCTTCACTCTAGGGCGTTGCTCCACCAGATCGAATAGTTAGGGCCTTAGAAGTCAACGCCCGAAGAATAAAATGCAAAATAAATAGAACAGTTTTTCCATTGTATAAAACGAATAACTGTAACCAGTGTGAAAGTACTGGTCATTTCTACGTTCCGGGCAACCTAGGCTTCACTGTAGGGCGTTGCTCCACCAAATCGAATAGTTAGGGCCTTAGAAGTCAACGCCCGAAGCATAAAATACAATATAAGTACAACAGTTTTTCCATCGTATAAAATGAATGATTGCGAACCTTGTGAAAGTTTTGGTCATTTCTACGTGCCTGGCAACCTACGTGTCACTCTAGGGCGTTGCTGCTCCACATCTGATAGCTACGGCCTTAGGACTTAACGCCGGAAGCACAAAATACAATATAAATACTACAGCTTTGCCATCTTATAAAATGAATAATTGCAAACAGTGTGAAGGTAATGGTCATTTCTACGTTCCGGGCAACCTAGGCTTCAGTCTAGGGCCTTCCTCCACCAGATCGAACAGTTAGGGCCTTAGAAATCAACGCCAGAAGCATAAAATACCATAAAGATGCAACAGCTTTCCTTCGTATAACAGGAATAACTGCAAACAGTGTAATAGTACTGGGCATTACTACGTTCCGGTTAATCTAGGCTTCACTCTAGGGCGCTGCTCCACCAGATCGAGTAGCTAGGGACTAAGAATTCAACGCCAGAAGAATAAAATGCAATATAAGTACAACAGTTTTTCCATCGTATACAATGAGTAATTGCTACCAGTGTGAAAGTTATGGTCATTTCTACGTCCCGGGCAATCTAGGCTTCACTGTAGAGTGATGCTCCACAAGATGGAATAGGTAGTGCCTTAGAAGGCAACGACAGAAGCATAATATACAAAATAAATATAACAGTTTTTCCATCGTATAAAACGAATAATAGCAATCAGTGTGAAAGTTGTGGTCATTTCTACGTTCCGGGCTACCTAGGCTGCACTCTAGGGCGTTGCTCCACCAGATCGAATAGGTAGGGCCATAGAAGTCAACGCCAGAAGCATAAAACACAATAAAAATGCAACAGTTTTTCCATCGTATAGCATGACTAATTGCAACCAGTGCGAAAGTAATGATCATTTCTACGTTCCGGGCAACCTAGGCTTCACTCTAGGGCGTTTCTCCACCAGACCAAACAGTTAGGGCCTTAGAAGTCAACGCCCGAAGCATAAAATGCAAAATAAATATAACAGCTTTTCCATCGTATGAAACGCATAACAGCAACCAGTCTGAAAGTACTGGACATTTCTACGTTCCGGGTATCCTAGGTTTCACACTTGGGCGTTGCTCCACCAGATCGAATAGCTAGGGACTTAGAAGTCAACGCCCGAAGCATAAAATGCAAAATAAATAGAATAGTTTTTCCATTGTATAAAACGAATAATTGCAACCAGTCTGAAAGTACTGGTCATTTCTACGTTCCGGGTAACCTAGGTTTCACACTAGGGCGTTGCTCCACCAGACCGAATAGCCAGGGACTTAGAATTCAACGCCAGAAGGATAAAATACAATATAAGTCCACAGTTTTTCCATCGTATGAAATGAATAATTGCAGACATTGTGAAAGTACTGGTCATTTCTACGTTCCGGGCAACCTAGGCTTCACTGTAGGGCGTTGCTCCACCAAATCGAATAGTTAGGGCCTTAGAAGTCAACGCCCGAAGCATAAAATACAATATAAGTACAACAGTTTTTCCATCGTATAAAATGAATGATTGCGATCATTGTGAAAGTATTGGTCATTTCTACGTGCCTGGCAACCTACGTGTCACTCTAGGGCGTTGCTGCTCCACATCTGATAGCTACGGCCTTAGGACTTAACGCCGGAAGCACAAAATACAATATAAATACTTCAGCTTTGCCATCTTATAAAATGAATAATTGCAAACAGTGTGAAGGTAATGGTCATTTCTACGTTCCGGCCAACCTAGGCTTCAGTCTAGGGCCTTCCTCCACCAGATCGAACAGTTAGGGCCTTAGAAATCAACGCCAGAAGCATAAAATACCATAAAGATGCAACAGCTTTCCTTCGTATAACAGGAATAACTGCAAACAGTGTAATAGTACTGGTCATTACTACGTTCCGGTTAATCTAGGCTTCACTCTAGGGCGCTGCTCCACCAGATCGAGTAGCTAGGGACTAACAATTCAACGCCAGAAGAATAAAATGCAATATAAGTACAACAGTTTTTCCATCGTATACAATGAGTAATTGCTACCAGTGTGAAAGTTATGGTCATTTCTACGTCCCGGGCAATCTAGGCTTCACTGTAGAGTGATGCTCCACAAGATCGAATAGGTAGTGCCTTAGAATGCAACGACAGAAGCATAATATACAAAATAAATATAACAGTTTTTCCATCGTATAAAACGAATAATAGCAATCAGTGTGAAAGTTGTGGTCATTTCTACGTTCCGGGCTACCTAGGCTGCACTCTAGGGCGTTGCTCCACCAGATCGAATAGGTAGGGCCATAGAAGTCAACGCCAGAAGCATAAAACACAATAAAAATGCAACAGTTTTTCCATCGTATAGCATGACTAATTGCAACCAGTGCGAAAGTAATGATCATTTCTACGTTCCGGGCAACCTAGGCTTCACTCTAGGGCGTTTCTCCACCAGACCAAACAGTTAGGGCCTTAGAAGTCAACGCCCGAAGCATAAAATGCAAAATAAATATAACAGCTTTTCCATCGTATGAAACGGATAACAGCAACCAGTCTGAAAGTACTGGACATTTCTACGTTCCGGGTAACCTAGGTTTCACACTAGGGCGTTGCTCCACCAGATCGAATAGCTAGGGACTTAGAAGTCAACGCCCGAAGCATAAAATACAAAATAAATAAAACAGCTTTTCCATCGTATAAAACGAATAATTGCAACCAGTGTGGATGTAATGGTCATTTCTACGTTCCGGGCATCCTAGGCTTCACTCTAGGGCGTTGCTCCACCAGATCGAATTGTTAGGACCTTTCAAATCAACGCCAGAAGCATAAAATACAATAAAGATGCAACAGTTTTTCCATCATATAACAGGAATAACTGCAAACAGTGTGAAAGTAATTGTCATTTCTACGTTCCAGGCAACCTAGGCTTCACTCTAGGGCGTTGCTCCACCAGATCGAATAGTTAGGGCCTTAGAAGTCAACGCCCGAAGAATAAAATGCAAAATAAATAGAACAGTTTTTCCATTGTATAAAACGAATAACTGTAACCAGTGTGAAAGTACTGGTCATTTCTACGTTCCGGGCAACCTAGGCTTCACTGTAGGGCGTTGCTCCACCAAATCGAATAGTTAGGGCCTTAGAAGTCAACGCCCGAAGCATAAAATACAATATAAGTACAACAGTTTTTCCATCGTATAAAATGAATGATTGCGAACATTGTGAAAGTATTGGTCATTTCTACGTGCCTGGCAACCTACGTGTCACTCTAGGGCGTTGCTGCTCCACATCTGATAGCTACGGCCTTAGGACTTAACGCCGGAAGCACAAAATACAATATAAATACTACAGCTTTGCCATCTTATAAAATGAATAATTGCAAACAGTGTGAAGGTAATGGTCATTTCTAGGTTCCGGGCAACCTAGGCTTCAGTCTAGGGCCTTCCTCCACCAGATCGAACAGTTAGGGCCTTAGAAATCAACGCCAGAAGCATAAAATACCATAAAGATGCAACAGCTTTCCTTCGTATAACAGGAATAACTGCAAACAGTGTAATAGTACTGGGCATTACTACGTTCCGGTTAATCTAGGCTTCACTCTAGGGCGCTGCTCCACCAGATCGAGTAGCTAGGGACTAAGAATTCAACGCCAGAAGAATAAAATGCAATATAAGTACAACAGTTTTTCCATCGTATACAATGAGTAATTGCTACCAGTGTGAAAGTTATGGTCATTTCTACGTCCCGGGCAATCTAGGCTTCACTGTAGAGTGATGCTCCACAAGATGGAATAGGTAGTGCCTTAGAAGGCAACGACAGAAGCATAATATACAAAATAAATATAACAGTTTTTCCATCGTATAAAACGAATAATAGCAATCAGTGTGAAAGTTGTGGTCATTTCTACGTTCCGGGCTACCTAGGCTGCACTCTAGGGCGTTGCTCCACCAGATCGAATAGGTAGGGCCATAGAAGTCAACGCCAGAAGCATAAAACACAATAAAAATGCAACAGTTTTTCCATCGTATAGCATGACTAATTGCAACCAGTGCGAAAGTAATGATCATTTCTACGTTCCGGGCAACCTAGGCTTCACTCTAGGGCGTTTCTCCACCAGACCAAACAGTTAGGGCCTTAGAAGTCAACGCCCGAAGCATAAATTGCAAAATAAATACAACAGCTTTTCCATCGTATGAAACGGATAACAGCAACCAGTCTGAAAGTACTGGACATTTCTACGTTCCGGGTATCCTAGGTTTCACACTTGGGCGTTGCTCCACCAGATCGAATAGCTAGGGACTTAGAAGTCAACGCCCGAAGCATAAAATGCAAAATAAATAGAATAGTTTTTCCATTGTATAAAACGAATAATTGCAACCAGTCTGAAAGTACTGGTCATTTCTACGTTCCGGGTAACCTAGGTTTCACACTAGGGCGTTGCTCCACCAGACCGAATAGCCAGGGACTTAGAATTCAACGCCAGAAGGATAAAATACAATATAAGTCCACAGTTTTTCCATCGTATGAAATGAATAATTGCAGACATTGTGAAAGTACTGGTCATTTCTACGTTCCGGGCAACCTAGGCTTCACTGTAGGGCGTTGCTCCACCAAATCGAATAGTTAGGGCCTTAGAAGTCAACGCCCGAAGCATAAAATACAATATAAGTACAACAGTTTTTCCATCGTATAAAATGAATGATTGCGAACATTGTGAAAGTATTGGTCATTTCTACGTGCCTGGCAACCTACGTGTCACTCTAGGGCGTTGCTGCTCCACATCTGATAGCTACGGCCTTAGGACTTAACGCCGGAAGCACAAAATACAATATAAATACTTCAGCTTTGCCATTTTATAAAATGAATAATTGCAAACAGTGTGAAGGTAATGGTCATTTCTACGTTCCGGCCAACCTAGGCTTCAGTCTAGGGCCTTCCTCCACCAGATCGAACAGTTAGGGCCTTAGAAATCAACGCCAGAAGCATAAAATACCATAAAGATGCAACAGCTTTCCTTCGTATAACAGGAATAACTGCAAACAGTGTAATAGTACTGGTCATTACTACGTTCCGGTTAATCTAGGCTTCACTCTAGGGCGCTGCTCCACCAGATCGAGTAGCTAGGGACTAACAATTCAACGCCAGAAGAATAAAATGCAATATAAGTACAACAGTTTTTCCATCGTATACAATGAGTAATTGCTACCAGTGTGAAAGTTATGGTCATTTCTACGTCCCGGGCAACCTAGGCTTCACTGTAGAGTGATGCTCCACAAGATCGAATAGGTAGTGCCTTAGAATGCAACGACAGAAGCATAATATACAAAATAAATATAACAGTTTTTCCATCGTATAAAACGAATAATAGCAATCAGTGTGAAAGTTGTGGTCATTTCTACGTTCCGGGCAACCTAGGCTTCACTCTAGGGCGTTTCTCCACCAGACCAAACAGTTAGGGCCTTAGAAGTCAACGCCCGAAGCATAAAATGCAAAATAAATATAACAGCTTTTCCATCGTATGAAACGGATAACAGCAACCAGTCTGAAAGTACTGGACATTTCTACGTTCCGGGTAACCTAGGTTTCACACTAGGGCGTTGCTCCACCAGATCGAATAGCTAGGGACTTAGAAGTCAACGCCAGGAGCATAAAATACAATATAAATACAACAGCTTTTCCATCGTATAAAATGAATAATAGCAACCAGTGTGAAAGTAATGGTCATTTCTACGTTCCGGGCAACCAAGGCTTCACTGCAGGGCGTTGCTCCACCCAAATCGAATAGTTAGGGCCTTAGAAGTCAACGCCTGAAGCATAAAATACAATGTAAGTACTACAGCTTTGCCATCGTATAAAATGAATAATTGCAAACAGTGTGAAGGTAATGGCCATTTCTACGTTCCGGGTAACCTAGGTTTCACACTAGGGCGTTGCTCCACCAGATCGAATAGCTAGGGACTTAGAATTCAACGCCAGAAGGATAAAATACAATATAAGTACAACAGTTTTTCCATCGTATAGAATGAATAATTGCAGACATTGTGAAAGTAATGGTCATTTCTACGTTTCGGACAACCTAGGCTTCACCCCAGGGCGTTGTTCCACCAGATCGAATAGTTAGGGCCTAAGAAGTGAACGCCAGCAGCATAAAATACAATATAAATACAACAGTTTTTCCATCATATAAAACGAATAATTGCAACCAGTATGGAAGTTCTGGTCATTTCTACGTTCCAGGCAACCTAGGCTCCACTCTATGGCGTTCTTCCACCACATCCAATAGCTACGGCCTCAGAAGTCAACGCCTGAAGCATAAAATACAATAAAAATACAACAGTCTTTCCATCATATAACAGGAATAATAGCAACCAGCGTGAAAGTTATGGTCATTTCTACGTTTCGGGCAACCTAGGCTTCACCCCAGGGCGTTGTTCCACCAGATCGAATAGTTAGGGCCTAAGAAGTGAACGCCAGCAGCATAAAGTACAATATAAATACAACAGTTTTTCCATCATATAAAACGAATAATTGCAACCAGTATGAAAGTTCTGGTCATTTCTACGTTCCGGGCAACCTAGGCTTCACTCTATGGCGTTCTTCCACCACATCCAATAGCTACGGCCTCAGAAGTCAACGCCTGAAGCATAAAATACAATAAAAATACAACAGTCTTTCCATCCTATAACAGGAATAATAGCAACCCGTGTGAAAGTGATGGTCATTTCTACGTTCCGGGCAACCAAGGCTTCACTGTAGGGCGTTGCTCCACCCAAATCGAATAGTTAGGGCCTTAGAAGTCAACGCCCGAAGCATAAAATACAATATAAGTACACCAGCTTTGCCATCGTATAAAATGAATAATTGCAAACAGTGTGAAGGTAATGGCCATTTCTACGTTCCGGGTAACCTAGGTTTCACACTAGGGCGTTGCTCCACCAGATCGAATAGCTAGGGTCTTAGAATTCAACGCCAGAAGGATAAAATACAATATAAGTACAACAGCTTTTCCATCGTATAAAATGAATAATTGCAGTCATTGTGAAAGTAATGGTCATTTCTACGTTCCGGTCAACCTAGGTGTCACTCTAGGGCGTTGCTCCACCACATCTAATAGCTACGGCCTTAGAAGTCGACGCCAGGAGCATAAAATACAATATAAATACAACAGCTTTTCCATCGTATAAAATGAATAATTGCACACAGTGTGAAAGTAATGGTCATTTATACGTTCCGGGCAACCTAGGCTTCACCCCAGGGCGTTGTTCCACCAGACTGAATAGTTAGGGCCTAAGAAGTGAACGCCAGCAGCATAAAATACAATATAAATACATCAGTTCTTCCATCCTATAACAGGAATAATTGCAACCCGTGTGAAAGTGATGGTCATTTCTACGTTCCGGGCAACATAGGCCTCACTCTATGGCGTTTTTCCTCCACATCGAATAGCTACGGCCTCAGAAGTCAACGCCTGAAGCATAAAATGCGATAAAAATACAACAGTCTTTCCATCCTATAACAGCAATAATTGCAACCCGTGTGAAAGTTATGGTCATTTCTACGTTCCGGGCAACCTAGGCTTCACCCCAGGGCGTTGTTCCACCAGACTGAATAGTTAGGGCCTAAGAAGTGAACGCCAGCAGCATAAAATACAATATAAATACATCAGTTCTTCCATCATATAAAACGAATGATTGCAACCAGTATGATAGTTATGGTCATTTCTTCGTTCCGAGCAACCTAGGCTGCACTCTATGGCGTTCATCCACCACATCGAATAGCTACGGCCTCAGAAGTCAACGCCCGAAGCATAAAATGCAATAAAAGTACAACAGTGTTTCCACCATATAACAGGAATAATTGCAACCAGTATGAAAGTGATGGCCGATTCTACGTTCCGGGCAACCTAGGCCTCACCCTAGGTCGTTGCTCCACCAGATCGAATAGTTTGGGCCTAAGAAGTGAACGCCAGCAGCATAAAATACAATATAAATACAACAGCTTTTCCATCATATAAGACGAACAATTGCAACCAGTATGAAAGTTCTGGTCATTTCTACGTTCCGGGCAACCTAGGCTTCACTCTATGGCGCTCTTCCACCACATCGAATAGCTACGGCCTCAGAAGTCAACGCCTGAAGCATAAAATACAATAAAAATACAACAGTCTTTCCATCCTATAACAGGAATAATTGCAACCCGTGTGAAAGTGATGGTCATTCCTACGTTCCGGGCAACATAGGCTTCACTCTATGGCGTTTTTCCTCCACATCGAATAGCTACGGCCTCAGAAATCAACGCCTGAAGCATAAAATGCGATTAAAATACAACAGTCTTTCCATCCTATAACAGCAATAATTGCAACCCGTGTGAAAGTTATGGTCATTTCTACGTTCCGTGCAACCTAGGCTTCACTCTAGGGCGTTGATCCACCAGATCAAACAGTTAGGGCCTCAGAAGTCAACGCCCGAAGCATAAAATACAAAATAAATAGAACAGTTTTTCCATTGTATAAAACGAATAATTGCTACCAGTGTAAAAGTTATGGTCATTTCTACGTTCCGGGCAACCTAGGCTTCACCCTAGGGCATTGTTCCACCTGATCGAATAGTTAGGGCCTAAGAAGTTTTCGCCAGAAGCATAAAATACAATAAAAATACAGCAGTTTTTCCATCGTATAACAGGATTAATTGCAACCTGTTTGAAAGTGATGGTCATTTCTACGTTCCGGGCAACCTAGGCTTCACTCTAGGGCGTTGCTCCACTAGATCGAATAGCTAGGGCCTTAGAAGTCAACGCCAGAGGCATAAAATACAATATAAATGCAACAGCTCTTCCATTGTAAAAAACGAATAATTGCAACCAGTGTGAAAGTTATGGTTATTTCTACATTCCGAGCAACCTAGGCTTCACTCTAGGGCGTTACACCACCAGATCGAATAGTTAGGTCCTTAGAAGTCAACGCCAGTAGCATAAAATACGATATAAATACAACAACTTTTGCATCGTATAAAAGGAATTATTGCAAACAGCGTGAAAGTAATTGTCATTTCTACGTTCCGGGCAATCTAGGCTTCACCATAGGGCGTTGTTCCACCAGATCGAATAGTCAGGGCCTAAGAAGTGAACGCCAGAAGCATAAAATGCAATAAAAATACAACAGTCTTTCCATCCGATAACAGGAATAATTGCAACCCGTGTGAAAGTGATGGTCATTTGTACGTTCCAGAGAACCTAGACTTCACTCTAGGGCGTTGCTCCACCAGATCGAATAGCTACGGCCTCAGAAGTCAACGCCAGAAGAATAAAATACAAAATAAATACAACAGCCTTTACACCGTATAAAACGAATAATTGCAACCTGTGTGAAGGTTATGGTCATATCTACGTTCCGGGCAACCTAGGCTTCACTGTATGGCGTTACTCCACCAGATCGAATAGCTACGGCCTCAGAAGTCAACGCCTGAAGCATAAAATACAATATAAATCCAACAGTTTTTCCATCATATAAAACGAATAGTTGCAACCAGTGTGAAAGTACTGGTCATTTCTACGTTCCGGCCAACCTAGGCTTCACCCTAGGGCGTTGTTCCACCAGATGGTATAGTTAGGGCCTAAGAAGTCAACGCCAGAAGCATAAAATACGATATAAATTCAACAGCTTTTCCATCGTATAAAACGAATAATGGTAACCAGTGTGAAAGTTATGGTCATTTCTACGTTGCGGTCAACCTAGGCTTCACTCTAGGACGTTGCTCCACCAGATCGAATAGTTAGGGCCTATGAAGTCAACGCCAGAAGCTTAAAATACAATAAAGGTGCAACAGTTTTTCCATCGTATAACAGGAATAATTGCAACCAGTGTGAAGGTAATTGTATGTTCTACGTTCCGGGCAACCTAGGCTTCACTCTAGGGCGTTGCTCCACTAGATCGAATAGCTAGGGACATAGAAGTCAACGCCAGAAGCATAAAATACGATATAAATACAACAGCTTTTCCATCGTATAAACGGAATAATTGCAAACAGTGTGAAAGTAATGGTCATTTCTACGTTCCGGGCAACCTAGGCTTCACTCTAGGGCGTTGCTCCACCAGACCGAATAGCTAGGGACTTAGAATTCAATGCCAGAAGCATAAAATGCAATATAAATAGAATAGCTTTTCCATCGTTTAAAACGAATAATAGCAACCAGTGTGAAAGTTATGGTCATTTCTACGTTCCGGGCAACCTGGCCTTCACTCTAGGGCGTGCTCCACCAGCTCGAATAGTTAGGGCTTTAGAAGTCAATGCCCGAAGCATAAAATACAATAAAGATGAAAGAGTTTTTCCATCGCATAACAGGAATAATTTCCACCAGTGTGAAGGTAATGGTATGGTCTACGTTCCGGGCAACCTAGGCTTCACTCTAGGGCGGTGCTCCACCAGATCAAATTGTTAGGGCCTAAGAAGTCAACGCCAGAAGAATAAAATACGATATAAGTACAACAGTTTTTCCATCGTATAACAGGAATAATTGCAAACCGTGTGAAGGTAATGGTATGTTCTACGTTCCGGGCATCCTAGGCTTCACTCTAGGGCGGTGCTCCACCAGATCAAATAGTTATGGCCTAAGAAGTCAACGCCAGAAGCATAAATTACAATATAAGTACAACAGCTTTTCCATCGTATATAAAGTATATTTGCAAACAGTGTGGAAGTAATGGTCATTTCTACGTTCCGGGCAACCTAGGCTTCACGCTAGGGTGTTGCCCCACCAGATGGAATGGTTAGGGCCTTAGAATTCAATGCCAGAAGCATAATATGCAATATAAATATAACAGCTTTTCCATCGTATAAAACGAATAATAGCAACCAGTGTGAAAGTTATGGTCATTTCTACTTCCCGGGCAACCTAGGCTCCACTCTAGGGCGTTGCTCCACCAGATCGAATAGTTAGTGCCTTAGAAGTCAACGCCCGAAGCATAAAATGCAATATACATAGAACAGTTTTTCCATTGTATAAAACGATTAACTGCAACCAGTGTGAAAGCACTGGTCATTTCTGCGTTCCGGGCAACCTAGGCTTCACCATAGAGCGTTGTTCCACCAGATAGAATAGTTAGGGCCTAAGAAGTCAACGCCAGAAGCATAAAATACGATATAAATACAACAGCTTTTCCATCGTATAAAACGAATAATGGTAAACAGTGTGAAAGTTATTGTCATTTCTACGT